>NC_134955.1:2845099-3145099 GCF_965638725.1 Aptenodytes patagonicus | reverse complement strand
TTTTAAGAGGAAAAAAAGACATATGTTGCCTGCCAGTCACCCTTAGAATTTGCATTGTAGATCAAATTCTGCAAATGCAATAAATATTTGTGAAAATCTGGCTGGAAAGAGGAAAAAAAAAAAAATAATTGTTTAAATCATCGCTCCCACTGGAGGAAAGCCCACAGTGTGAGCTCAACAGTTATTTGTTCCTTTTGGCCTGCCAAAACTTAAAAATGCATCACTTACAATCAGAGGCACCATATGTCGGCTTTTGCTCATCTAGTGATTAGGTGAGAGGAAGGCGGCCAAAGGTGCAGTGGGGCAGGGACTGAAAGGTCACATAGAGGAAGCTAAGTCATCGCAGCGGAGGCTAGGAGACAGGAATGTAAAACGCTAATTGTTAGAAACTTAATCATTCTCCTTTCCCCTGAAAAACAAACATTTTAATCTCCTGTGTTCCTCTGGTCTACCCTTGCATCTAATTATGTGGCTCCCGTTTCTAACTAACCGGGTATCACACCCTCACGATCTTTTCTTGCTGTCCTCACCTTCTGTCATTTCCACTCCTTTTTCCTTTTTTTTTTTGTTTGTTTTCTCTATTCTAATTTAGAAAACTTTATTCCTCCTCATGCACAGGACACAGGCTGCTGCTTTCCGTTCTGATATTTAAACCCATCCTGTCCTCCAGCACCCGGTCGGAGGAGTTACAGAGAAAATACTGTTGAGCTTGAGAGTATCAGTTGCAGTACAGGAATGGCACATCCACCAAATCATGGCCCTTGCAGTCAGGACCTTCTGTACCCGTAGTTACACAGTTAGGTTTTCACTGGCACTAAAGGTGGGCCCTTAAAGTTTTTCAGAAAGAGCATTTTAATTTTAAATTTGGGAAGAGCTATATAGGGTTTTTTTTCAACTTTGGTCTCGGAAACTGTTGGTCTTTCTTTGCTAACGCTTTACCGCTAAAACTTTAGGCAAACATCTAGCCCAGAAAATGTCTGACAAATTTTAATCATTAGTTACAAAACCATTAGTTGCTAAAAGCAGGATCTTACCGAAGTGCTTTAAACAAACTTCACTATTAAGGCAGCAAACAACTTAAAAATGCACTTACAAGTTCACGGAAACTCTTACCACTCACCATATAGTTTTGTATCTTCCTGTAATTGTATTAGACTTTAATATTGCATTTTTATGCTATTATACTACAGATTTCAACGAAGAGATACTACAGTTCAGGTACATACACACACGCGCCCTTTTTACCTCCTGTTTTAGCAATTACTTTAAGTATTTTCTGTAGTCACCAGCATAACAAGCTCAGTCCTGGCAGCACACAACAGCAGGGGAGGTGAAGTGTGAAGTTGTTTATTAGCAAGTAAGATCATTTTCATTAGAAATTAAATAACTGTAAATGAAAACTTCACATTTTACATCTCCACCTGTTCCACAAAATCTACAATGCCTTAATTATTGCTTAAACATATATATAATTTTCCAAATTGTATTGAATTATATTCTTCAAGTTAATGAGGCAGAAGATATTAAAAATGAGTTACCCTTGTCTTCCTGCCTCACACATTAAGAGCAGTTCAGCGCTATCAGACTATTATGTTCACAGAAAATGAATTAATTCAGAACTGGCATCAGGCAAGCCCAACAAAATATCTTTAGAAATAAAATCACAATACACGCACACAAAATATTGTACGTACTTTGTTTTCCATAACTTGGTTGGTGCTGATTGTTCTCTATGCCTAAAAGAACCAGGAGTATCACATATGCAGAGCTCTTAAATCATTAAATTTGGAACAAGCATTCAGATGTAACCACATCACTATATCATGTGGTTATATCTATGTATCTATTTTGTATACATTACATTATATATACATTACAACTATGAGCATACTCAGATATTTTTGCTACTATCTCCCAGACAAAAATTGAGCTACGTATGTAGTAGTAGTCAAACTACTGTTTTTACTTCTTTCCACCAGAGAAAAGGAAACCAAGAATTATGTTTAAAACCTATGCCTGCAGCTAAGAAGAACTGTAAAATCACTTTCAACTTATTACCAATGTATCAATCCCAGAATAAAGTAACAGAAAGCATTAATTTATTTTTAAGAATGAACAGTATCCATTTTAATATCCTTACTCCAGTTCCTGCGAGAGATCGACTGAACAGTACAAACTTCACAGAAAACATTAGTACAGTGGAACTGGGGCCATCCAACAGAAAACCAAAAGAGTCAGTTATGTCAATGCAGAAAGACCTATTCTCTACGTAATGATACCCCTCTCAGTCCCTCGCTGTTCTGCAGGCCTAGGGAGAACCAACATGACAATGTGGCAAGCAGGATATAAAAAATAACAAGGGCTCCTATACATTCCTTCAATTTTTGTAAAGAACCATTTGCCAGGATTTAACAGATTGCTGCTGATGGCTGCACAGAAGCAAGCAGCACTCAGCAAGTACGTACGCTGGATCCACCGCAAGACGGAAGCGGGACCACTGCTAAGCCATAACCAGGAAAAGGTCCCTTAGCTCCCTGTTACGTACCTCATGACTTGCAAGGACCAGAATTCTTCAAAAGGTTTCCATCCATTTTACATACATATTTAAAGTGATGAATAATTGCATTTTTCCAGAAGGAAGATGATATATTTATGTAAAATATCCACATGAAACCAGATACCAAACGAGATGGAAGTATCTCTGCGTCAAATTGAGAGCTTCCACTAAAAAAAAGTGTAATTACTGTGTAACACACCTAATGCTTAAACTATTAAGACAGCCCCATTTACATCACAACTTTGGGAGAAAGACTGAGGTATTCAACAGGTAGGTTCTGCGGGTTAAAAAATAAATAAATAAAAAGCACTGCACAGTATGCTGAATTACAGGGGTAGACACCTTCAGCTGTGCCAAAGAGTCTCTCTGAGCTGTCTAGGATTAAAGCTTATGCTGTTCTATCCAACAGTGCAGATGACAACATCAACAGAGAATTGCTGGGATGTACAGCCAAGAAGAATCTCTCATTTTTGTTACATGTTTGTATGTAATTTGGCTTTTGAGGAGTTGCTTCTGTCAGCTGCTATGCTCAGGAGACATGGATGCTGCCACCTGACTCCAAGTAGGGGCATTAGGGTTAACGAATTAAGCTTTTAATTAAGCTTTCTTACACATACCTCCCAGACTACACAATCCAATTTTCCTCTTTTTCGTCATCCAGAAAAATAGTACTAAAACCAGAAGGCAAATAATTTGGTCCCGTTATTAACTTTGTAGCAACAAGCCTTTGAAAAAGCTTATTTATTATTACTTCCTCTCCTGTGAGCTTCTTAATACTGCTGTAGCCATAGGACGTCAAGAACAGGCACCAAGAAAACTTCTCCCATGCAGTGATTAGTACCAGTTAAAGTGGTTAGGAAAAAAAAATAAGATGTGAAAGTCGATTGTACTGTGAAGAAAGGGAAGACACAGAAGAGGCAGGAAACCTTACAGTTCTATCGCATACTTCATAATTGCATTGAAGTTGGCATTCAGTTATGCTATTGACTTCTGCTATTTCACTGTTCTGTTGGGGGTGGGAGGGAGATGATGCAATTAATGCAGTAGTAAAAGTTTCCACTGTTGTGACCTAAAGCTTCCGAATCCGTGAAGGCAACTGGATTATGTTTTCCACCAAATCAAGTTTATAATCTTTGCATAGTACCCAAATTGCTCATATTATTTATGTCTCCGGAGTATGAAAACTAAGTTACCACTTTATCACCAGTCACATCACATTTAAAAAGGTGCTAACATTTTACATTTGAAATTAAGCAACTAATTAATTTCACATATTTTAATTTCATAACTTAATTTTGTCTTCTCTCTGACTTTCCTGACTGAACAATTCACTGTCCTATCTTGAGAGAATTAATTCATTCCCTCACTTCAATTAAAAAGCAGATAAAAATTTCTAAAGGTTTACCTTATTTTTAATTTTTTAAAAAATAAAGAATTTTTTTTTAATTCCAACATCCATTCTATGCCTTAGCAATAATTTCTGTTATTAAACTGGAATTCGACCTTGATGAAAGAGGGCTCCATGAAATAACTGATTTAAGACCTACAAATAATTTTGTTTGAATTAAAGGTAGTCCTGAACTTTAACTAGACTTCTAAAGAATATTTCTAATACTTTGGAAGCTTTTGCTTTGCTGATCACAATATTGCCCATCCAGCCTAGACAAGACAGACCGAAACAAACATTTTTCCTAACAAACTCAATGGGATCCACTCCAGCTCTCAAAACCAACGTCCCATGGTTGCCTTGACCACTGCTGCCCACAGATACAGGGCAGACACAAAACTCCAGAGACACGTCAAAGCAGTCTTACATTACCTCCTCGCAACTTCGTTGGTGTATCTGCTCTTTAGGTCATGGGTTAATGGTTTTAAACTAAAAGAAGGTATATGCAGACTAGATCTAAGGAAGAAATGTTTTACGCTGAGGGTGGTGAAACACTGGCCCAGGTTGCCCAAAGAGCTGGTGGATGCCCCATCCCTGGAAACATTCAAGGCCAGGTTGGACGGGGCTCTGAGCAACCTGATCTAGTTGAAGATGTCCCTGCTCATTGCAGGGGGGTTGGACTAGACGACCTCCAAAGGTCCCTTCCAACCCAAACTATTCTATGATTCTATGATTTTTCCATGCCTGCTTTCTGCTCCTCTCTGTGGCTATAAGTCAAGCAAGTACAGCCTCAGGCCATGGCGTTTCCTGGGATCTGACACCATTTGCACTGCCTGCTTGCTCCATCTGGGGAGGCAGAAGGAAACTTTGCCCGTCCCACTTGCCACCTCAGCCTCCAGAGCTGCAGCCCGAGACAAATGTATTTACATGTATTTACTCCTGTATGTCCAATAAGAGCTCCTGCTAGCGTAAGAAACTTCACCCGCTCTCACATGTATGCCATTGCAACAAAGCCTATTCCCTTCAACATTTGTCCATCTGCATCAGATTAAAGGAAAACAACTGAAAGTAATTAGTTCTTAAAAGGTTTTAATAAAATAGTAAAGGAATCCGTGTAAAGGGACGTCAGCAGTAGCAGCGCATGACAGCTGCAAGAGACAACATTATTTTTGCATAACAGAATTAATGTGTCCCGTCAGCATTTAAAGCAGATAATACATTAGATCTGGTAGTTTCAAATATTATATTTGTATGATATTTAATGACTATTTGTACTGGCAAGCAAATCCCACTCCCTTTCTACGTATTAGTAAGCACACTACCCATTTTCCTGAAGTATTAATGCCTGGTTAACTGATCTCTTATGCAAAGCTGAAATAGGATTTAATGAACCTCCATTACTCAAGCAGCAGATTCTCCTAAAGATGAAAAATGCCATGTACAATGTATTTTCCTGCATGTGAATAAGGCCATTAATATACATTTCTGAACAGAGTGTTTCTACTCAGCAGTTTTTACCCTTTGGGAGAGGGAAGGAAAAGAGAAGGGAGCAGACACTTCCCCTCACTCCCCCACATCATCTCCATAAACGAACTGGATCGGTTTTGTTAATACTTTGGTTTCAAAGCTCTTCTTAGAACATAGGCACAATTGCCTTCTGACAAATGTTTATTAAAACTTAGCTGCAAGCAGTTAAATCTATTTCACTATATTCCTGCCTTACTCTGATAGGAAGTGATAACAGAAAGCAAAGCAGTACAAATTTGGAAATATCGAGAACCGCTGTTAGTTTGACATCTTGTTTGCCTCTTTTAACAATTCCCCTCCCTGAAAAAGCCCATGCTAGGAGTTAAATCTGTACGTACTAACAAGACATAGTAATCTCCAGCCAGACTCTTAAATGCAAATTCTTTTTCTTTACCAGCAATACGTAAGCACCAGTAAAATTACCATTTAGATGTACAAAAAGCTGATTTGCAGCCTCAGTCAAGTATCTGAAATGCAACTTTGTGTGCTAATGCAGTTTTAGGACAGCAAAACTCTGTTTTGTGTATCAGAACAGCGTTTTGCTGTATGTCATGTTTGTAAAGCATGAAAAGGGAAGTTTACCTTTCATCATGGTATATGTTTTCTGTAAATATATCACTACAGTAAGTTATTATATGCACCTCAGAGAAACAAGTTTTTTTCTTTTCCAGCAACTAACTAGATTTGGAAACTTGGACACCAAAACCATTTTTTAAGTTTTCCTGGTAGTATTTTATAAAAAGTACAAAATTACCGTACTTTTCTCTACTTAAAAGTGTGTTAAGCAAGTCTATCTTTGCACTGTATTTCTTGGAATTTCCCATTAATTCTACCCTCTCCTACCTGTCCTCAATTTCCACTTGTACTCCTGGACTGCCATTATTACTCTTCAAAATGGGTCCACTGGGTTTCAGGTTCTCTGTGGAAATTATCCTTGAGTTTTCTTCAAAACTTTGGTTTACTCAGAAGCCGCCAGGAGAACTCTGTTGCTTTCCCTCTTACTGCTCAGACAATTAACAGGTATCGATGCCAGAATCAGGAACAATTGCAGACATACTTCATACCTAATTTCTCAATAATAAGGCTGTACAAAACCTATCATTTCATCTGATAAACTCTCCTGCTTAGCTGTAGTCCTGAATCAGGTAATGTAAATTTTTTGAGAGCTTTGCTGTTGCACTGCACAAGCCCAATACCTTAAGAGGAAAAAAACCCAAAACAATCCAAAAATAGACCAACAACCTCCCTCCCTTCCCCCCCAAACATCTCACGCACTTTCCGTGACTTCCCAAAAGCAGAGAGTATAATCCATTCGTCCCCAACAGCTCACTGGTTGAAAGACATACTTGAACACCACTGAGATGAGGTTCAAGCCCTTGGTCTGAACATGGCTTTTGGCCTCCTGCTTTCAAAATAACCTCTCTAAACAATAGAGTACTGCCTATTTTAGAAAGGCAGGCGGCATTGTTCTCTCCCAAGAATGGACCTGAATTTTCTTGGGAAAAGGAAAACAAAAAATCCAAATGCTTTAGAATCAATAGCTCCCCCACCTCCCCGCCCCCCAAAAAAAAAAGTTTTTGATAGAAGTGACATTTTCAAATGAAACAATCTTTTGTTAGAAAGTAGGAGTAGGTTTCCAAGTGGGACTAATTGGTATCTCTGAGGCAACATGCTGTGGCCACAGCTTCTAGTTTTACAGAAACAACCTTATCCATTAACATTGAAATACAGAGACAAGGCTATGAATTTTATAGAATAATAATCACTCAAAGAATGTTGCAAAAAGCCAACTCTGCTCACTGAAAATGTAACCAGTAACCAGTGAGCTTGCTCTGCAGAACAGTTACGTGTTTCATAGTACAGGCTAACAGCGTCTCTTGACAACTTTATCATTATTAGACGTCCCAGTCAATCACATCGTTGTCCAACAGTGCAAAACTCTGGTAACTTGGCTGATCATGGCAGGGGAAAATGCAAGATGTTGAAATGGGGTTTCTCTATTCCTAAGTCACAGCAGCAAGAGTTGATGCCCTACAGCACACCGTATACAGCAACAGGAAGATCAGAGCCTCCAAGACAGGATGATCGTAGCCAACCCACAAGCCTGTGCTTCCTCCCACTGTGTCACCAAACCTTCCCTCTTCATCCAACATTGCAACACTCTTTCAAATCACAACTCAAGGGACTGCAGATTTACCTATTTTTCAAATATTTATAGGCTGTATGCAGTAGGCAACCAGCAGGCCCCCCGCCTTTCAGAGAACACAGGAACATGGAAGGACATCTTGGGTATCCAAACTGCTTCAGCTGACTTGAACTCCATCCTCCCTCCCCAAATTGTTTAACTGACATCGAAACTATGCATGACCCTCAGAACAAGGATTGAGATCACATAATAAAACCAACAGTTACCACATTTTCTGTCTTTTTTTTTTTTAAATAGTGTGCTACATGAAACTCTGCCATCATTGCTCTACACATTTCAGAACTCTTCTCCTACAAAAAAGGTGTTTTTCTTGAAAACAAAAAAAAAAACCCAAGCTGTAATTAGACAGTTAGGAGAAAAGCGTAATGATTCCAGTATGCCACCACAATTTTATCAAGAAGACGCCAACAGCTAACCGAGTTTCTGTGCTTCAAAAATCGTCCTTTCTGCCAGAAGTTGGCTGTATGTCCAATGTATATGCATGTGGGAAAAGAACCTGCTTAAAAATCATGAATACTCAGCAGAAACTGCAAATAAATAATCTAATTTCTAAATTCCTCATTTCTAACAGCCTAATTTCTACTTAGGATCTAAGATACCGTTCAGAACAACATATCACAAAATTTTATTTTGGCTTTCTTGTCAGCAAGTATGATTCTGTGAACAGATATAGAAGGCCTGATCTTGTGACGTGTCCAACAACTTAAGTGGTCCTTGACTGTAGAAGCAGCTGGAACATACTGCTTCCGTGAAATACTGATCTCTTTCACCACTTATGAAAACAAAATAGTGATACTCATTACTTCATTACTCACTATTTTTGTAGACCCATCCCATATGAAAAAGTAAGCTGCGATAAAAACCAATTTAGATGTAGAATGATATCTCAAGAAGCTCTGTTTAGTAATCTGCTTTCCTCTTCCCCTCAAAAGTCTAAACCAAAAGTAGCAATTAAATAAAACCCAGAAAGGTTTTGTAAACAGATTGCGACCAAAAAAAAAAATTCTTACCTTGAAGCATCAAAGCTGTCATAGGATCCAACTGTGTAGTGTCTAAACAGTTTCTTTGTTCTATCTGTTCGTGTTTCTGCACAAAGAAAAGAGAACTTTTAATAATACTCCTGTATTTCTTAATCAAGTGCTGTGTTAATTTGCAATTTCAAAGCGGATTTTCTGCTATACATCAATAAAAGAAAACTTACAGTACTTCAGGGAATCACAGAATGGTTGAGGCTGGAAGGGACCTCTGGAGGCCATCTTGTCCAACCCCCCTGTTTAAGCAGGGCCACCTACAGCCATTTGCCCAGGACCATGTCCAGACAGCTTTTAAATATCCCTAAGGAGAAAGACTCCACAACCTCTCTGGGCAACCCATTCCAGTGCTCAGTCACCCTCACAGTAAAAAAGTATTTCCTTATGTTCCCTTACAGTGAATTAACATGGTTTCAAGGCATTTTGAAAAAAATTTTGACTTTGGAGTTGAGACATTCTTTTATCATATCATGCACATCAAGTGAATAAGGAGAACTTCTTGTAGACCATGTATCGTATCATTCACAAGTTTTAAAGTTCCACCTACGTTCTCAGTGGCAAAACCTTTCAAGTCCAATCTTTGGTTCTTTCATAGCTTGGACTAAGAGGCAAAATACAAGAAGAAAGAAAGAAGAAAAACCAGCAACACGTTTCAGAAAGGCTGGAAAAATAGCCAAAAGAATGCAAAACAGTGCTTTTTGTTTAAACACACGCACACAAAGCTAGAGCTATTTCTACAATTTTATTAGGCATATGGAGAATGCGGTAGGGGGAAAAGTAGCTGCCCACATTCATTGCCATCAATCAAATCTCACAGGAAATACTGCTATGGAACTTGTACTACCATTATGTAGCAAAAGCAAACAATCCAAACAACTGAGGGATATGGGGTGATGCAAAAAACAAAGAAACCCCATATTTGGGAAACATGAAGAACAACGGAATAAGATATAACAATGTATCTACTAAAAAAGGCATTTAAAACCTCAAATACATTAAAATTTTTTATTTATGCCTTTTCTTAAGAAAAAAACATCCATCCCACTGAAGCAGTTCCCACAGGTAGTGGTTGCAGCATTAAATCAACCTCTAGGGCTATGAACGTTATGTTCACAAGTATTTCTACAATTCACCAACATTAACACTGGTTTCGTAGGGGTATAACAGTTACAGTGCTTAGTTTAGAACCGTACCTATAGAACAACAGACAACAGAGCTAAACACCTCTCTTCCTCTAGGATTGGAAAGATGCTCTCTCATTTATTGCTTTCAGTGGGTACCTATAGGAGCACCAATAAATCAAGCATGTGGGAAAGATGCAGAAGCTACGCCAGTATTTGGTCGCTTCCGTTTTCAAAGAGCATAATCTACAAGGCTTTCACTGAAAGGCTATCACTATATGTGTGTATGTATGTGTCTATATATATTAAAAAAATTACACTTCTAGGGAAGGACAAAAGGATCGTAGAGGAGGTAGGTAATTCATTGTCACATTCATCTTCAGAATGACAGGAAAACACACAGAAGCTCACTTCCAAAGAGGCATTCAAATAAAGTAAAACTTCAACAAAAAAGAGAGTAAGAAACCTTCTTTGGTAGCTTTATGTGTTACAATAATTGTTGTTCAAATGTATCAATTTTCTGAGTCTTACTCAGCCTTCACCATGATAATATTTTAGTGTATTCATTTTTTCCTCAGATGAGAATCTTTAGTGCATCCCCTTTTTACATGGCTTCTTCGTTCAAGAGAAGATACTTATGCAGAAACAGTAGGTTTTGAGACAGGAAAAAGTCTTGCCTAAATACAGCTTGGTCCTCAAATGCAATCGCATTAAGTTAGGCTAACAGACATTAAAAATCAAATTGAAAAGTTTCTGATTTAGCTTGTGACCATGACATTCTCATCTGCACGGCTGAGGAATTTTTCATTGAAGGACAGCCTGACTCCATCCAAACAGATTTTATTAGTTCTCCAAGCTAGACATAGCCCTCAAGGTACACCGTCTCTGTGTCACAACTTTTAAGGATGTTAAAAATGACTGTGAGAGGTAGTGCTGTCAGATGACCAAGTGCTAGTCTGCAGAGAGAAAAAATACATCAGTGCAGGATGACAGGCTTTAAACATGGCCAAGGAGCACGTTGCAGAAGAAAGCACTGGGAGGCAGACTTTGGGAAGAAGGGTTGACAAAATGCATCTTTCCTTGCTTTAACCAGTACACCTGACACGTAACTGGATTGTGCCCCCAGCTGGAGACATAAATACAAATACATACACAGCACAGAGGAATTACGGCTGAAAATCTACGTGCAGGTTGCAGCTGGCTGAAAGAGTAAGCAAGTTATTGGTGCACCAATTTGCAAGATACAAGAAAAGCAGTACTAAGAAAAAACAAAAATATATACATTTATATGAATTTTTGTGGAGACTAGCCAGCCTCCTTCCTACAGGATGGCCAAAGAGGGAGAAAATCCCTATTATCATATGAACCCTACCTGATAGTTTTGTATAGGCTCATTTTGTCCCTTTGTCATTCACCTACAACCTAGAGTTTCTGCCGAAGAGGCCTTACCTTTACCCCAGGTTCCAGCTCCTACTGCCCTTACCCCCCTGCCTTTCTGGAACAGCCAAAAAGGACACGACTTGCTGCAGGAATCACCTAGCACCTACCTAGACGCAACCAAAGCTCAGCCAGCCAGCACATTAGCTGCAGGGCTGGAGGACAACACGCTGCATTTCACAGAATAAGAGCTGTAAGTGTGGAGAACGGCAATGGTACCCAAGGCTACATGACAGCTGCTCAAAGAGATTTGGCTTTGAAGTAGCTCATTGTATGACTGTACCTCTTAATGTGCTGTAAGGGGTTCAGTGACTTTTATGGGTCATGCCTTTGTTGCTAAGTTTACAAGTTTAGCTTCAAAATCCAATGCCCTGCTGTGATGTGGAATAAAGCGACCTGCATGAATTGCAGTCTGTCCCCCATCGAGCAACATTCTTTTTCACACTATCCTAAAAATCAGGTTAATAAAGAGACATAATCAGAAGAAACACATAAAAACATAAACCTGGATTCCACTTAGGAGTTTACCACTGGCCTGTTTTCAGAAGTCACTCATAAATAACTAAAAGAACAAAGTATGATGAAGAATATTTTGGAAATCTTAAAGCCACTGCTTGAGCCTTAAGGAGCCAGATGTTTCTTCTGCAGAAACTGTTTTCTATAGCATGATATTTCAGTGCTATTAACGAATACAAAGTGGGTGGGAGGAACGGAAAGGCGCAGTAAGACAGATAGCTTTGTTCAGCTACTTAGTATTGGAAAGCCAGCATTCTTCAGCTGCAGCTTGTATCTGCTCCCTGTCTCTCCCACCCCTCTACTTTCCCCCACTTCTTTGTGTGCAATCGTATTCACAGGGATTATTTGGGAAACCATTAGCCTTACAAATCCCTGAGCTCAAGGCTAAGTGGTATGTTTCCCAGGTTGCTGTGTAAGTTCTTTAATTACCCTCTTTCCCTAACCTCTGACTCAGATTCCAGTCTGTCCTATTATGCAGCACAAGTACAGACATCCAGAAGGGGGAAGGAAGGATCAGGAATCTGCCATCATAATGAACGGGATACTGAAAAAAAAAGGGAAGGAAAAAAAAAAAGGTTCCATTCTCTAATTTGACTAAAGAATACAAAGAACCTGTAGGCAATTGTTTAACAAATGCTTTTCTGAATTGAAGACATATATAGCGTAATTGCACTGTTATAGGTATAATAGCACCAAGGGGTTAGTTCCAGGTCTCACTGGATTTTTATGGCCCCGGGTTTCTGAAGACCAGCACTTCTAATCAGAGTGCATTGGAGCAAGTTAGGACCGCCAAAGACTAATAATCCTATCATCATTTATGGAGTCTTTACCTGCGGAATCCTTTGAGGATTTCTTTTTAAACTTGGTTGCAGATAGATTAGAAAGACTAGTGAGAAGATACAGACAAGAAGGTCTAGAAAAACATTATGTACATATTACTGCATTATTACTGAGAAGAACATCCGTCACCACAGATGAAAAGTCATTGCATCAAATTGGATCAGTTCAAAAATTATTCTAGGAGGTAGAACAAAACACCAGTGTTTGCAAAAATGGTATAGTTTCCTTTACATTGGCAGAAAAAAGGAACGTTGGTATATCATTTGAAATGTCTAGATTTCTTGAGAAGCCCATATTTTACTAGAGTTATTCCGTTGTATTTTTTCCTAATATCTATAGTTGGTTAGAAGACTTTCTCTCTACAGGCCTTCGTCCATCTCTAGGTTACAGCAATAGGACATACCTGGACATGAAGCATCAGGACAAAGGTCATAGCTAACAACTCAGTTCTCACAGTACCGCGCTGCTGTTCACAGAGTAAAAACCATTCACGTGAAAAGGAAGGCTCCCTCTACAGCTACTGAAACTGTTTTCCATAAGAACACAACATCACCATAAAGCTCCCTAACTTTCTGCTAGAAAAGAAAACAGCAAAAAAACTCACCCCAAAACCACCTAAGAGGTTTTATTCACATCAGTTAATATGCCGTTTAGCAGCAACGTGAGTCCTAGTATGATGAGGGCCATAGAAGAGTCTGCAAGGAACAAAATAATGTGGCAAGTTTTTTCCTGGTCCGTTCTCCACTGAAGCCAGTGAAGTTGCAGTAGAAATAAGCTATTTGCACTCTGCAATAGTGGCAATACAAATAATAAAGCCCTAGCTGTTTCATTAGAATCGTTTATTGTTGCCGACATTTCAGTAAGCAACAGACTCAAACCCTGCCGTTCCAGAATGTAATTTACAGGGTTTGAAGAAAGGTGAGCATTGAGAAGGTGCGGGTGAAACACATTTTCTCCTTTTCTTCTTCCACCTTAGGAGGAGTGATGGCTTTCCTCAACTGACAAATATGTAGATGACTTCCCTGTAGCTTCGCTGTGTTAGTCTCATACCTGACCACAGGACTCCAACAGCACCTGCAGACATTATCAAAAGCTGAAAAATCACTGACGTGAAAAGCAAGAAATAAAATTTGGACTCTAATCCACAAAGACAGATAACGCCATTCTTGCTCTGTTTCTTCAGTGATTAGCACATAACTATCGTAGGCATGTTAGAACAGACAACGCGATTGCCACACTGACACTATTATTTGTAGTAGATTGCTTACATATTTGATACTGTTCGGAAGAGTAAAGAACTAGGGGGAAAAAAAATCCCAAAGCAACCGTCTTCGTTCCTTTTATTCTTCCTCCTGCTCTTCGCAGGGTATTTCGGCAGCCGTGTTTCCTAGGAAACTGTGAGGGGTTGCTCTGCCAGTGGGTATGTTGTCAGATTGCTTGCCAGCACTCTGGGAAGGGTTTGGAGTGATCGACAGGTCCATAGGATGAACAAAGGAAATAAAAGTGTAACAGCCTAATTTATGTGTGATATTGGAGAGACGACAACACAGAGCAGCAGATACCCTCCATGTATCACTGACTGTTAAAAGTAAAGTCAGGTTATACTGCTACTCCAACCTAGTTATTGCACTTGTTATGCTAGCAGAATTTAAGAAATGGTTTCAGTCTGTTCTAAGCCAATTTCCAGCACGAAGAAATAAGCCTGCACGCTAGGAAATGCTTTTTCAACCCAAACATAAAAATAAAAAATAAAAAATATCCAAAAGTCAGAGCTAGAGTCCTTCCCTTTGCTCTTCAGCTGGGCACAGTAAATTCAGCAATTTAGCACCATCCTAAAACATGAAGCTTTTCCTTCTTCCCTCTTCCCCACTGACATCTCCGAGAGATGTTTCACCAATGCAATAGCTAGTTACAGACATTCTTTGCTAAAAGAGGTTCAGGTACAGCACTCTGCATGTGTCTGATGGAAAGCAATACCCGGCAGCTGTCGGCGGCTAAGGCTTTCACCGTGCACCTTCTCCGCCTTCTTGCGGAAAAAACGCTTTCACAACTATTTACGTTGAGCGTTAGACCAAAAAGTTACTCAAAGCTGAGGGAAGCAGTCTAAAATTCTTTGTTACTACCAGGTACACAGATAATACATAAAGTTAATAGAAGTTCACAATTCAAGTGCACTTGTGCTAGCCATTGGCTATATACTTATTTTGCAACGAGACAGTGCACCTATTTTATGAGCCTTTCTTAAAATTGATCCAATAGTATCACAAAACATTTTGACCCTATCAAAAAAAAAAAAAGTGGAGAAAAAGTATATGGGGTTGAAAACATCACTAAGAAGAGCAGTTATTTTTCTATCCCAAGTACACGCGTATTCAAAATATTTGCCATACCTAATGATGCCAAATTATCTCTATTGTAGAGGAAGCAACAAGCAAAAAGAGGTAGCAGTCTGTTAGCAAAACCATGCCTTGAAAGAACTAACTTAAAGTGGATGTTCTTATCCTAAAACTTGTTTAGCACCTGTTTTTCCCATTTATGAAATGAACTAAGCACATCATTGCATCACAGGTCCGTGCTGCTGTGGGATAACCAATACTAAATTATGTGCTTGTCAAAAAAGTGCTATTTTACGTGACCAGATTAATGAAAGACAGACATAACTTAAGTACCCGCTTGCTTCACAGAAAGGCCATAGACTACAAATTGCACCCCCAGTGTTACTATCAAATCACAGCGTAACTAAAGCTTTGTAAACCTTTGATTTAGAAGCTAATGTAGTATACACTATAGGTGAAACAATGAATTAAGGAAAAAAATGTCACATTTACCAAGCCAGAAGCATTTTGTCACTGAAGAGTCAGCCTATTCCTTCCTTTCTGTGTGATGTAAGCATAACCGTCATATTTTTACTGATTTAACTCAGTACTAGTTCAGTACGCATTTTTGCTTTCGAGTAACAAGTGATTTGCTTGATAACAGACACACTATGAACTTTGCTCCAGAAAATAATCAAGTTAAAAGAAAAAAAGAAAAAAAAATCTTCTTCATACCACATACTGTGAAGTCTCAATAAGCTTTTCAGTAAAACCTCTCTTTTCCTTACTCCCTTTCCTCCTTAGAAAATGGAGATTCATCAAAACCGGGATTTTCCATGAAATATGGTACATTAAAATTTTGGTAAGTGAGAAGGTTTTTCAGGCCTATGATACAATTGTTTAACCTAATATTTCGTATTTCTTTCTTTGAGCGGTCATGTGAGCCATAGAAAAGATTAAGTTCAGGGATCCTCCTCCAAATCAAACAGAGTAGGATCTTGAATTCTAAACATCTGTACAAGATATGTAAAAATGCGATCAAGAAATATAAACTGAATTTGTCTCTAACTACTTGATCACAGGGTCTTT
Source organism: Aptenodytes patagonicus (assembly GCF_965638725.1). Lineage (NCBI taxonomy): Eukaryota > Metazoa > Chordata > Aves > Sphenisciformes > Spheniscidae > Aptenodytes > Aptenodytes patagonicus. The sequence continues at coordinate 3,129,073 of NC_134955.1, read as the reverse complement.
CCTTTTTAAGAACAGAAGTTGTTCCATTGAAGGGACCAGAACATTAGTCCCTCCTATGTGCCGGCTTTAAAATCTGGACCAGGATTTCCTTCCCTCCCTCCTGAACATTAGTATGTATAATTTTGAAGCTGGAATGAATAAGGAATTCATAAGATTTGTAGGCAATACATGCAAGTACAGCCTGCTTCTGTTAAAGGGGTATTAAAACTCACAAAACTGAAATCTGCAGGTATGTACCACCCAAGAATTCAGAAGAAACTACAATTATCTTTGCAAATCTGAAGTAATAACAGTGTCGCTTCATCAGAAGGGATAAACTATGAGGATCAAGAAAAAAGAAATATATGATGAAGGCATTATAAATTGTAAACTAATGAAAACCTTTAATTCATAATTCAATTTTCTTCTTTTTAAGCTTGTAGAAGATTTTTTAAAATCCCAGTGTTTGGTTGATGTGATGCTCTCAGCCAATTTTTTCTTTCATTTGAAGCTGTGAAATAGCAAATCTTAGGTGGTTTTTGAAGTTTTTCAGATTTGAGAATAGGCATAAAAACGTCTCAAGGAGGACTCCTTGACTGGAATAGCAAATCCTTGGATGTCCCCCTGCCTTTCTTTTTTTTTCCTTGCTAACTCCTATTTTTAGAAAAAGAAAGGAAGACTGATGTTGATTCCCTCCTGCATCCTTAGAGAGAGATTAGCTGGAATATAGTGAATTAGCTTACTCACAAAGGATGCTGAAATGGCTGATCAATGTAGCGAATCAGCAAGTTTGTTTGCAAGAGAAACCTTAATAACTGAAATATGCAAGTTAGATCTACTGGAGAGGGGGTTATGGAAGAACATTGGTTTCCCATGAGATTAGTTTTCCCTTTAATTTACCAAAAAGCTCACTTATACCTGACAAAAACCGCAAGCAGTTGTCGAAACATTTGCTTCTTATTCTCTAACGTTGAATAAGGCTTACAGAGCTGAATAGGGGGAAATCAGTGTTCTTTCAACAGTTTCACCAGCTATGTATACAATTCTGTTGCTAAAGTTTAAATCTGACTGGAAACATAACTTTGTCTGCTTGTATTTGCGTCTTATGAAGAAGCAAAGTTCTATGTGCACTAAAATCAAGGCACATCTCTGAGGTAGATTTTATTTCAGAACTCGGTCTTCCCTGTGTTAGGCAAACTCTTGCTAATCTATTTGCAGAGCAGGCACAGCAGACAGAGTTTATTCTTGCACAGCTCTTCCCTCGTTTGCAGAAGAGTTCCAAAACACGGCAGCGATCGCTCGATCTTTCCCCAAGAAGCTCTCCCGTTGGGCTTCTGCAGGCCTTCATTCCCTCTGCCCCTCATTTACGACCCATCTGCAGCAGAACGGTTAATCAGCCGACTGCAGATGCTGCAAGGCAGCTTTGTGTCCACGGTCTCAGTTGAAACGGAGGATTAAATTACTCGCTCAGTGTCTGGAACAGACACAGACATAGGTCTGGGTGATGTCATCAAAGGAAACCGGTTGGGAGAGGAAGTATTTTTTTTCCCCTCTTTGCCCCAAGATTTATTAGGTTTTATAGACTTCGTTGCTTGTAAAGCGATGGATGTTGACCTGGGCTGGTAACAGACCTCAGACATTCCAGCAACCAAGCATGGAGTCGGTCCATTTGCACGTGTTTCGATCATTGCTGAAACATGCCATTTTTACAAAACCAGGTCCAAAATAAAGCAACTTCAATGCATTTTGCTTAACCCTTTCTTGCGGACTGGCAATATGTACTGTATACTTTACAAAAAACTGTTCTCATTGTCGATTCCAAATTGCTCCTGAACACGTGAATAAAAGCATCTTGTTTTTCCAATTTAGGCAGAACAAAGAAATCTTGATTTGTCGCCTGCTGGCAATATCATCTGTTGCAAAGATTATTTATCCTGAAGGTCAGGATGGTTTGTTCAACTACAAAGCTCAGGTGGTGTGATGCTCCAATTCTTTGGAACTGATTTGTGGTACAAATGTTTGTAATCGTAACACCTTTTTTCATATTTTCCTTCTTTCCTGCAAATATTCTAGCGAATGACTGCAGCGTTCTCACTGATAACAGCAGCACAATCCAAAATGATGGCCTGTAACAAAGGGCAGGAGTCAGGTGAAACTTGGCTTAATAGCTTGCTTAATAGCGGGATTTTATTTTTCACACTCAGTAGACGCTAATTTTGCAGTCCCCAGCTTGCAATGCTTCTACACATGCTTAACTGTATGCAAACACTAACTTCCAGTATTTCAGTAGATGTCATTCATTTTAAGTCAAGAATACACGTCTGTGAGCAGCAAGGGTCATGTGAAGTCCCAAACCACTACACTGCAAACAGAGACAACATGACAACATGCTTACAGGTGGGAGCAAAGTTGAGACTTTGCAGGATTCATTGTTGGTATGCTAACACAATGTTCAGTCTATCTATAGTTCTACTTATGGCCCTAAAAAAAAAAAAAAAGGCAAACAAAAATCAATGCCCCACCACCCACAAAGCAGCAGCCTGCTTTAGCTCCACACCCAACCTAAAAACCCAAAGAAAAAAATACTTAAAAAGAAAAAACTGAAAAAAAAAACCCCACGGGAATCCAAGTAATGTTTTAAAACTTGACCTCTATCTCATTCATTAATTAAATACTATTTTTCTTATAGCTACCACTACTCTCTAAACTGTTAGCAGAATTTGTTTACTTCTGCTAAAGAGATGAAGCTCTGCAGCTGTAAGCCAACACAAAGCCTCATGAAAGTGGATCAGTACAGTCAAGCACTGGGAAGGTGCCAGATGCATCTCCACGGCAAGTTCCCTGCAAACATTCAAGAAGTGAAAGTAAGCGCCACTCTCCCTATTGCAGGTATCCTCAGATGTCACAGAACAACAAGAACAACGACAAAACATCAGAATAGCCTTCTAATTTTGGTCAGTTCTAGTTACTAGACTGCCAGTATTTATTTTCTGATGAGAAATGACACTACAGAAACCATTTTAATCAATCATTTTCAGGTGGTTATAAATCTGCCACAAGAACCTGAATAGCAATCTAATAGAAGTATTTCACTGCAATATTATTACAGAGTAGCAGATAACAATTTTCAGTGACTGCCTTAAATTTAGGGAAACTCCATTAGAAGTTTGGGAAGGAACTCTGCGTTTGCTTGTGTGGCAGGAGCTGTGGTCTAGTCTGCGTAACACAGATTATTCCTACCTGAGACATCTTTACAATCACACAAAGAAAACCAACTGCTTTGAAGGAGGTCATTCTGCACCCTAAGGTGGAAAGAACAGATGAAGAACTATTTTGGGCTGGGTTAGGAAAAACGGGCCCTGAAAAGCCATTCTTCTATTCAATCTCAAAAATCATTAATTTTCATGTACAGCAAGTTTCAACAAGAGTTATTATGGACTTTTATCATCAATGGTGATACAAATGTTTCCCCTCAGTTTCCTCCCTTATGGAAGCCTCTTTCAAGTCCAAATCTTTGCCAGCTATATTCAGGATCAATGATCTGTCAAATTCTCTCACTTCAATAATAGATAAAATTTTGAATACATAAGAAGCCATCATCTGCTGTGCGCCAGAGATACACGAGAAGTTCGAGGAACCTCCCCATCTTTTTCACCGTAACGCTCCCTGACATGCACAGGGGTTTCAAACGTCTTTTTGCCAGGTTTGCAGCTAGCTATCAAATCAAACTTCATGTAGTTCTCCTCTTCCTGTCACCAGACAGGTCTCCGACTGCCCTGAGAGGCCAACGGGGATGTCGGGAGAGCATTTTTAATACTTTCTGGTAAATCAGCCATATGGAGAACTCATTTGTCCTGCGCAGAACATCCCGATTTCCCTTTCCTTTACCAAGGGGCACTGAAGTCAATAAGCTGGAGCACTCGGTTCTCTTGGAATATTTCAGATATTAGTAAAAATGTCTCAAAAAATGACTTTCTCACTCTACACTGCATATACAGATTGCACTTTTTCTTGACCCTCTTCCCAAATCTTGCCAAAGTTAGTCACCCTGACATCATGTAAGGATGGCGTGACATTTGAAAGATTTTAAAATGAAGATGATTTCTAAGAACAAGAAAACACTAAATACAAATCAAGCAAAACCCAAAAGTTTAAGTCTCCACTCAGTATCTTTTTTCTTCCTCTGCTTTAATTGTGCATATGAGCTGTACAGTCTGATTTTCACTGTGGGTAAAATATACCATTACCAAAACCCAACAGACATACGGAGGAATACTCTGCGACTTCTACTCCAAGGGCCTCAGAATAACTTATAATTTAATATTATTACCTCAGTCAGAGCGAACAGATAGCTCAGATTAGCAGAGCGGAATGTTGCTAAGCAATGTTGTACCGGAGTTTGCACAGGACTGGGGAGGAGAAATGGGTGGAACAAGGAGATGCAGATGTGTATGGTTCCCTGTTCGACAGGAAGAACTGCTTCCTTGCCACGCTACTGAGTGTGTCTAAAATACAAAGCTATCGCAACAGCAAAATTACTTAGGAACACCACATCACTTTTAAGGAAACTGGAGTACAGAACTTGATCGACTGAACTTGTGATGCTTTATCAGAATATATAGATACAGCTATATGTAGATATTATAATACAAATAATATAATATACAGTATATAATAAATAAAATATAAAAATAATACATAGATACGGTTAGAGATACTTCATCTTGACGGCTGTTAAGTAACAAGTTTCAGAGTCAGGCCACAGGCTAATTAATTTTCAAAAAGTGAACGACTACCACATCTAAAATTGTAATTTGACCATTGGTTTGAAAGCCTACGGCTAGAGAACCTACGCCGGTATTCAGAACAGTTAGGATGACTGCAGTTTGAAAGCAGCAAAAATCTGAAAATATTTCTAGTTTTTAAAAAGTCTAGAAGGCACTCGTCCTTTCAGCATTGTGAAGACAGATAAGAGCAATTACTTTAAAAGAACACATTTGAAAATCTATGATCTGTTGCAACCTTAAACACTCCTGGAAATTAGAATAAATTGCTGGGAATGTTGAGAATAAAGTTTTCCTAAGAAAGCACTAAAAATAAATTACTGAAGAGACATTATACGTTAGGCAGCGCATATTACGAATGTACCAGATACTGAGAAAAGCAATATAGTACTGTGCAAAGTTTTAAAAAGTACCCATATTTTCCAAGCATTTTACTGACTGAGGTCACTACTCTATAAAACCTTTCTGTTTCCCCCACCGCCAGTTCAAAAAGCAGTCATTCTTCGTTAAAGCTATACACAATACCTCCAAAATGAACTCTCTTCTTGGATCTTGACTTTTCAGCCATGGTTTCTAAGCAGCTTACTTGAGTTTTGTGTGCTTCTGCATCCTCACGAAGAAGAACATCCCAGACATTTAATTTCAAAATGTACTATTGTAACTACATAAAAAAAGTTGAAGCTTCTCAAGAAATGTAGGATTTGACAAGTGTTCTAAATTTTTATACAAAATGCTGCTGGAAACAATTCTTACTTTTAAAACACAGCAACAACAAAAATCCCAAATCAAGATGACCACAAACAAGAAGTTTTATTTGACACAAGTTATAGGCTGAGACTCAAAGCCCACATCCTCTCCGTTCCACGCTGTACCAAGAGATTTTTTTTTTTCCCCTGCTGCAGGTTTCCATGGAAATGCATCAGTCACTAATCTAAATAAGTGCGGGTGAAGGACGCCTGAAAACCTAGAGCAATTACGCATGCCATTAGAGGAAAAGAATATGATTCAACCCAGCTATTAGAAATGTGGCACAGCTATCGCTTCTATATATTGTTGTAGTGTTCTAAAAACAAAACTGCTTCTCTATTTTTTTTAAACCCACTCTTTCACTACCTGTAAGAGGGGGAAAAAAAAGAAAAAGCATTAAAAATACCTCTCACGTAACAAGCACACAGTGAAGTCAGACCAAAACAGTCAGTTGCAAAACACAAACGTAGTTAATAACACACATTTGTTTTGCCATGAAAATCCATTGTACATTAAAACTTGTCTTTCTATTACTGGTCAAAGATACTTCACTTTAGTCATTTCGATGAGCAATAGAAAAGTGAATACTTTGATCTGCATTAAAGGGCTAATGATCCTTAAAAAAACTTGATGTAAATATAATGTCTGATTAATGTGTTACTAAACATCTATATGTAACCACACCACACGTCAGGCATAGGGGCGTCTGTACTTACAAAGATAATTGCAATTCAGCACCCATACTAACCTTGTGTATATAGCATATATATCTGGTACAGAGCAGTATGGGCACCCATTCTTCTCTATTTGTGTGCAAGTGCTTATAGCTGTATTACACGGCACATACAGACCTCCCCAGACGCCCTGCTGAAGCAGGTCAGGTAGCATATACTTCTCATCTGGTTCATCTAGCAGGCACACGAGCAGTTTGGGATTTATGTCACCTAGCTTTCTTGTCCTCCTGCTGCTTTGCACTCAGCCTGTTCCTACCTCTTGTCACACAGGAAAATATTGACTCATCTGGAGCAGGGACTGCGCTGTTGCATATGAACAAATGTTTTGCCACAAAGGCAGAGAGTTATTTCAGACTATTTGAACTTAGTGTTACCACCCAGTTATTTTTCCCCTTCCCTCACTCTTGAAGAACGAGCTATTGTAGTACAACTGATAAGAGGAAACACCGGGCAGCCTTGAAAAGATCCAGTTTTAGGATTCTAATGACAGTTTTGTCAAGTTCTGATTGTCTATATCAGGTTTTACAGAAAATGTCTCCCAAATGGTTGCAATTATATAAAAAAGTGAGGTTACTGAATAAATAGCGCTGTTCCAAGTCTGGAGCACAGATTTGCGATCTAGCATCTATACTACACCTGTGTATGCCAGGAACGTGCTAGCTGTAGTCCCCTTCACAAGTCTACTTGAAATTAATGCGATTTCAGCCAATAAACACTGCAATTAGACCACAAGCAGTAGGATCTGAGAAGGAGGAAACACACTTCTGGAGGAAAAGACCTCTTAAATTTTTAATTGCACTCAAGTCTCTATTCTGCATGAGTGCTATTTCCCCACCAGAGCTAAGCACTCTCCGTCTACTCTAAAGTACTGGGTACATCTAGTGAAGCAAGCACTCGGGAGGCAGAGAACTGTTTTTTCTTACATGCTTAGAGTTCTCCTTGCTGACAACAAGGCACCACTGGGAATGAAGTCTAATTAGTTATATTCGAATTCACAGGATGTAAAAGCCAAAATGAGGGAAATGAAAGACAGCTTAGACTAGGGCTAGCAGAGAAAGCAGCGTGAAACAAGATAGGAGCAGCAGCAGAAACTGCACAGGAGAACCCGACTACAGAAAGGAGCAAAGGGTAATGAAGCAAACAAGACATGTAAGAGTCTGTCTAGTGGAGTGGACCCTACCCAGGGCCAGGACCGTAACCTGAGTCTGCTCGTTTCAAACCTTACAAGCATTCTCTTGTACAGCTTATTCATACAGAGGATGACACCGTACTGTTCCTAACCTGCTGCTAATCAAACCACAAAACCAAAACATCTTGGGTTTGAACCTCAGTCAGCAGTTCAGATACTGTCTCTGGCTCTCCCACAGGCTACACTGTAAGCATTTGGATTTTAACTACTACTCCTCTCTTTTGCCCCACAGCTTCACTATCTCATTTCAGCAGTTATGGGAAGCCAGGAAATCCGAAAACGTAAGACCCATATATTTTGCATCAATGGCAAGATATATGACTGCAGAATAGTCAAGTCTAATGAATCTAAGCAACAAGTTCATGTCATTTTATATATGTATCCTGCATGTCCCTGCCATTTTGTTACCCACGTCATACAAACACCATGCAAGAGCTATATATGCAAACCTGAAAGTACAGACAGACAGTTCTAGCTGTGTATTCAAAAGATGTGCCGCTTGAAAGCACGATTACTAAACATGGATATTAATAATAACTAATAGTTGACTAATGAAGAGTAGGTTTGTAGTCCATCACAATGCTACGAAAGACAAGACACTTGCATTACAATGAATATGGTGGAAAATGTCATGCAAGAAGAAATAATTGTTTGCTTTTACGTCATTAAGATGAACACCCACAATTTATACAATTTTTTTTTTTTTTTTTAACAAGACTGTCAGGATTAGGAAATTTCATTTTGCAATAAAAATTAACATGCAAAACCTAACAAGGTGGTATCTACCCAACCAGGGAGAAGCAGCTGAGGAAATCCCAGCAAAGTATAGAAAGTTGCATCTTATAAAATGTCCAAAAGTATCAGGCCCATGTTTTTCCTGCAAAAATGGAAACAAAGAATTTAATTTTGACTCTGAAAAGTAAATCTTATGAAAATTTCACTATTAATCCCATATATTGTATTCTATTTACAATACAAAGTTTTCTGCAGAAAAGTTGACCTTTGTTTTCTGAACTGAAATACCAGCCTTCAGATTCCTTTATATGCAAACCCACTTAAAATTACATGACGAAAATATCCAAATGTGGCCTTTCTACTCCAAGGAGAACAGAAAATGATTCACCTATGTACTTGGTATATTAGCCTAACAGACTATCAGAGAAAGAAATAAAGTTTTAATTGTCCAACTTCAGATTTTGAAAAAAAGAAGAGGAAAAAAAAAAAAAGAGGGCATATGTATATATTAAGAACACTAAAAGATCATACTACAAATCAGCTTGAATATATAGTATTCTTTATGTTAGCTTTCAGTTTGTTAGTTCTAACACTCGCACTTAAATGCCTTTTCTTCATCTGCTGAAGTTTTCAAAAAAGCAGCAGAAAGTAGGCCTTCCTTCTCAAATCTGACAATCTTTTATCTACACCTCAAGCCAGACCCTTTCAAGTTTCATTTTCTAACATTTAGTCCAATCTAGATTAAGAATTTATTTTAAAAGTGACAGTAAAATGCTTTTTAAAGTTAAGATTTTAGACCTCTGCTATGACAGAAACTTAAAAAGTTTTATTTATAACACACTTTGAAACCCTTAGGAAATGCCATGAACAGATCACTAGAAGATTACATGGCTTTAAATTGTACGCTGATTAAACTGAATAGTGACTTGTCCCGTTATTGATCAAAATCCAGTCTCACTTCAGTGAAGATTAAAGCGAAGAGCATATGATGATACACAAATTTGGAATAATATTTGAACATGTAATTGTAGGAATATAAGTATTACAAAAATTAAAAATCTTATACCTGAAATAATGCCATTCAGATGAAATTTTCTAAATTGAAGTGAAAATCATCACTGAAACGATCAGTGTGAACAGTAAAAGACAAGCTTATTACTGTAGATCAACATTCATAAAGTCACTACGACTATCTAAATCTTCAGGGTATTTTTCCTCAGAATACCATCGCAATTCAGAGAATTAGGTAACAGGCACAGGGTGTGTAAACAGCATGCCAAAGACTACAGCAAAAGGCAAAGGGAAGGCAATAAACCTGTTCTAAAGCAGTTCAGCTGGAAAAGCATTTGAGCATTAAGTTTATAAGATAAAAATGTACATTTGCTAATTGTTACAGGAAGGTCAAAACGTATTTTCTAAGATATCCAAAGGTTAAAAAAGCAGGAATGGCAAAAAAATTGTTATCATTTCCAGATGTTTTCTGTAAGTCTAAATGACTAATTCTTGGAAGCAAGTAGCAATATGGAAATGAATTCTCTTAAGACTGATATATTCCTGAAACTCCATTATGTATCATGCTTAATGCCTATAAACTAATAAGAAAAAACTAATTATGTTGCATCTTTGTACTTATGAGATTTTTAGTTATGAGATTTGTAAAATGTTATAACTGAAGAAATCAAATACTCCGGTTATATTACTCATGTGAAAAAAAATCCAGGAGGCTGACTGACAAGGGGTAGAGACAGAAGAAAACAGGAATTCAGATGCATGACACTTAGTCAACAGTTACTAACGACTCTTTTATGTACCAATCACACTTAAGTAGAGAGCATCATTAACTTGTCCAGCAACAGCACATCTCTACGCACAATCCTTGCTTTATACAATTGATAACAATAATCCCTGCTAAACTTAACCAGTAACCAGAAGAGGACTAACAATCGCAGTGAAGTTTCAGCTTTTACACGTACGCCCTTATCATTTCAGATATAAAGAAGAAAAAAGTCTGACCAACTGTAGGTTTCAGAATACTATCTGCTCAAAAGTGTTCTAGTTTGGTGGTCTGGTCCTGAGCCCCAGTGAAAGAGAAGGGCTAGTCAGCTTCACCCCAAAAAGGGAAAAGGCGTAACTAGAATTGGCCCTTGATCATAGGGAAGGAATTGCCGATCCCTCAGCTCTCTTCTACGGGGGCCCAAAACCAAAGGGACAAATCAGTGTACTGGGCTGGCAGCTGGAGGTGCCAGAAGTTTTACTACTCTGTTCTGCAAAGCATTTAAGGCTAGAAGAGTTTCTCCCCTACAAAATGAGGAGGAAAATAATGGAGAGGTAGTTCTGCGGCCTGTTAACCTATCATGACTGATGGGGTTCTCTAGAATTGGAATGTGTTCTTCTTCCCCCATCTTAAAGGAAAATAATGTAAAAGGCTTGACTTAGTGAACCTCCCAATTGACTTAGTGAACCTCCCAAAACCGCTTTAAAACTTGCAACACTTCCTGAAAATGCAGCCTTGACCTAACAGAAACTTTTATGTTGTGGACTTTGTGACATCTAAAATTTGACTGGGCGCGGGGGGAGAGAGAAGTAGAAAAGATTTTGAATTAGTGAATTTTTGTTTTGTGCAAAACAAACACGGGATGCGCTTAATTGAGATACATATTTAGTAGGTTTATTCCTTTCTAAAAACGTAATTGAGTATATTAAGCCAACCTGGATTAGCCACCTCTCCGTACCTGATAATCACACTCCCTCCTTCTCACCATGCTCCCTCTCTCCTTATCTCTTTCTCACACATAAATTGCATCTCAGCATACTCAAACTTAATTGTCAGAGAGACCATGCAAATCTGATCCTCCAAATATACCATAAAAAAAATCCCGTTTCATTCTATTTACCATAATCCTGCACACAGACAGTACAAGAAATAATCACCTAACAGTCATAATGATTTGCACAGCTTGAAGAGTTCTTTTGACACTCGAAATGATCTAACTGGTTAAACAATTATGCTTTAATACATCACTGTCTAATTACTCTTTACAGGACTGCTAGGGCACTACAAGTTATTGGCATACATGTAACATCACCATCGTTTTAGGAGAGAAAGGACACGGAACTGCTTTTAAATAATCTTCCCCATCACATAACCTGAAGTTGACAACTTGTCACCTCGATAACATCATGATGTCAAAATTTTAAGATAATATTGTCTGAAAGAAAAAGTCTCATCTAGAAATGGGTAACAGGAATAAGGCGGCTAAAGGTAGACTTGCTATTCACAGTATATTATTTATAGTTAAATGTAGTTCTGTCAGCTTTAAGTGCATTTTGTTATCAGAAAAGGATCTGATTAAGAACTCATTATTAATAAGACCCCATATATTTCCACAAATGCTCAGACCTCTGTAGGATTGTTGTAGAAGCCACCACAGATTCAGAGTGATTTTTTTATTTTTTTTAAAACCTGAATTCTTTATTCATCTTGACTTGCAACCACAAAAATCAGCTGAGAGATGTTAAATGTTGACAGCAGTAGCCCAGCTCCACTGAGGTGTTTGCAGGACTGATCAGCAGGGTGTTCCTCCCAGAACTGAAGTAGTAATAACACTTATTTTTCAAAGCCTTTTATCAACGAAATGTCATAAACTGAAACGCTAGTTATACATAACTATTTCTAATCCTGTCTGCAGATAAAAACCACTCGAAATAGGTAGCAACTAAAACAACCTGCCTTCAATCCAGGGATATTCTTAGTAAGGCCAGTAATCTATCATTTCATGTCAGCAGTGTTTACTTTACTAAATACGCTTCAAAGATCTGATTTTTTTTCCCCAGATGTTGTGTTGAAGGCCACCTGTTTTATTCCTGAAGTAATAGAAGCCATCATACATTTTGCTCTGAGATAAAGTGAAGCAGAATGGTCATTACTTAGCCAAAAAAGGAATGAGTAGTTTCCTGAATACGTAATTAGAGATCTAATGAAACGGACTTCTTTACCCAAAAAGTCAGAAGAGTAGAAATTAGCGGGAGGAAAGAAAAGGACTCATCAGCTTTGTGGAAAGTACAAATTATAGAGAGGAGAAAGATCCGCTAGATTTTGTAAATCAAGTACAATTTAAATGTGCATTTACTATGGATATTTGGAATACCCTGGAATCTGGGGGTGACTTAGTAGGACAGTTTTTCCTGTTTTACTTACACAACTGACAGTTTGAGGAACTGACCTCACAGATGCAGAATACTGTACTATAGCCACAAAGTAGACTATACGAAGGTATTCAATGCAGACCATATTAACACAGACTTTTTTTTATAAATATCAACGCATTTCAAAGCTCATATTGTGCTCATAGCTAGCATTACTGAGGTGCAGCTACACAACTTCCCCTCTACTACTTTATTCTAGGAGTAGTATCCAATACATACCTCTGACGACTGACAGAAATCAAAGCTAGTAACTCCTGCACACAGTGGCCATGCTTCTCAGGTCTTCTCAGTTGCCCAACACTGCACAAAGTGCAAGACGTGCCATCGCTTTTCAGCTCTGAACAGAGTCTGCCAGCTGAAATGGATTGCCACCTTGGGGCCTACGTAGTGCCCAGGCACAGCTAGGGATTTACTCCAAGTCACGGTACGGAACAGCGGTAGTAACATTGTAACAGTCAACAAATAAATGAAATTTAGGGGGTTGATTTTAAGAAAAGCATTTCCACTCAAGACCGTCCTGCTTTATGAAGAAATACTTCAAATAGTCACACAACACTGCTAAAGTGAATTTTTTGGACTTCTTCATAGGAACAAACCCAAGAGTGACATTAGGACCAAAATACAAACGCTGTCTTAGTGAAAAAGGATAGCAAAAAAAACAACAAACCCAAACCAAAACAAATAAACCCTCTCAAACCCTGAAGAGCTCCCAAAAATGAAAAATAATCGATAAACCAAGCAGCTAGAACCATGCGCGTGCCATTTCAGAGGCATTAGCCATAGCCGATTTGACTTTAAGCTTTATAAAACCAACTCCACAAACTGGTTAGCTCAACTACACTCTAAAGAAAACAAGACAAAGGACGTAATTTCATGTCCACATAAAACATGCCCCCATCTCGAGTCCTGGTATCACAGCAGAACTAGACTGTACTTCATTTACCAGTTGAATAGGAATTTAGGTTAAAAAGATAAATAATTTTAAGAAAAATGAAGGGGGAGATTTTCTTAGTCAATTTACACATTAGCAGTTAAGATACATTGATATCAGGACAGGTTCTAATTACTTGCAAAAATTCATGAATGCATATTATTAAATCTGAATCTCTTGGGGGCGGGGGGAAGTCTTCCCCTTCCCAAAGCCATGGTTTATATGGTGTGAGAGAAGGATTTTCTTTACATCTGGGCTGCTTTTTCAACCAACAGCGAGGAAGGCCTGGGTTCAGGATTTTCGCAGACCGATGCTCTCCTGTTGTTTTCAAGGCTTGTTGAGACTACCATGAACGATCACACAGTATTTTCTCTCCCTCACAGAAAGGGTGAAAAGCAAAGAGCTGCCAGGTAAGAGAGAGTCTTGACACACCATCCTGCAGAGTGCTCTGAGGCCATTCATTACTCCTGTGCGGGATTCAGAGGTTTCTTGCAAGTGCTAGACCTCAGTATACTAATAAGACATAAAACACCTTTTGAAACCTACTCTCTAGGCTTTATATACGTCTCAGTGCTGCAAGTATTGTATAGGAGGAACAAGGACAACTAGATAAGATTTTTTCATTTTACCGTGTATAGTAGTTTTCAGGGTTTGGGGTTTATTTTGTTGTTTTGCTGTAGACATGTAGCAGTAAATCAACTCAGAAATGAGAGTAATTTCTGACCAGGAATCCAGGAGGCAATTCAAATTCCTCCTTATATTGCTAATACCTAAATTTAATGTCATAGATGGAAAAAATTGCCTTTATTTCCCTCTGAGGATCTACCCTTGTATAAAAGAACAGAAGTTTCCTATTTATACTCTTTAGACCTTTGAGGTGTGGCTATTATTAAGCTAATGGGCGTACTTTTTTTGCATGGTCTGAATAAATGCTCAAATCTTCATTTACTGCTGTATGCATGCAACTATTTGGACACAGAATTTATCTAAAGATTTATTCAGCTATGCAATCTGTAGCTGCAGCTAGGGACAAAGAACCCCAGAATCCGATTTCTTGACTTATCAAGAGCAAAGCTATGGACATTGGGAAGCCCAAAATCATGCCTTCGATCACCAAAGATTTCAAAGACATTCATCAAGATAATAGTAGGCAACTTTGTGTTATTTCTGCTCAATTGAGCACAGTAGCGGTAAGATTATATCATATTTCAATCTATTTTATAGTTTCACACAGTAAAAACTTTTCTTACATGTTTTTTTAAAGTTTTCTGTACCAGTTATTCATTTGCAGAGTTATTTTCCCACTGCATAATATCTTGCATGATCATTAAGGAGCTATTAGTATTGCATATTTTACTTTGGCATTTATGTTGCATATAAAAGACGAAAGACCCATCAACCACTCTCTTTTCATTTAATTATTTCTAATTCACTAGCTATATTTCCAGTAGATTATGCAAAGTGATGAAATGTTATTCTTTACAAAAAGCATATTTATTACTAGTGGACAAGACTATCAAAAATAACATGTAACTATTTATGTTAGACAACTACAATACAAACAGTGTCTCTGCCACACAAAAACAACCTCTGATCCTGTATGATGGATTAAAAGGCACAAAAGACCCACCCTGAACAGGGCTCTTTGTATGACATGACTTTTATTTGTTTTTAAGGGAACTTTCTCAGGTAAAACGAACATACACAGACATCTATCACAAGTTTAAGGAACACAACTAAATATTCCACTAATATATACATTTTCCCTTCCCTAACTATTTCCCACATACCTTAATAATTTCAAAGTTGTAATATCACAACAGTTGCAGTATTTTTCAAATTAAAAACCATGTATTCCTTTCCTAGGTGCCTGCTTGTAGATGAAGAAAATAGGAAACAGTAGATTCTACTCACAGAGTTAGAAAAATCAGAACTTAAATCAATGAAAAAAATTTCATTCCAGAAGATGATGCCTGCAGGAATTCAGACCCCACTGATGCAGAACCAGCAACACAAGAGCTGTAGCCTGATAATCAGGCAACAATCACTTCGAACCTATCCAAATCTTGGCAAGGAAACATTTCTGGTTCATAGTTCAGCTTTTTCCCTGCTTCCCTGCTCCCAACAGAAAGGCTCACAGTTATGCCATATTGTCCGTATTTAAAAACCTCCACAAATAAACAGTATAGCAATCTATGGAGGATTAGGAAGGATCCTACTTAACAACTCATTGTCCATTTACTCCTACTGAGTGCTTCAAGGGACACAACAGTTTTCTCCGATTATCTCTTCCATGATTTATCACCCATGTACCATCTATACCTGGGTAAAAACAAGCAAACAACCCCCCTCACACACCCCCACACATAAGCTATTGGAAACAACTGCAGCAACATGCAGGCAGTCAGTGGATCAAGGACCCAAAGTTTATGTGAATTTTCACTTTTATACCATCCACATGGTCTCCCTTTAACATTTATTCATCTCCTTCAGACATCATCCAGCGACCCTTTGGTCTCGTCTTCAGTGACCTCCAGGCAATATTTGTATTTTTGCCACATTTTTTTCCCCACACCCTACATCTGGCCAAACGTGTAGAAGAAGGACAAGACAGGTTCACTGCCAAACTTTCCCAAACATTACCAAAACCTCCCTTCGACCTGCTCATGCCTGATCTTCCCATGTCTCCACCAACACTGCTTAAGCAGAGCTTAAGCATCAGAGCTTTTTGCCTCTAACACCCACATCTTCTGCGTTACGTGAAAATAAGCAACTCCTTTGACTTTATTTTAAGATCTCTATTTTATGAGTGCACTCCTTTCATGCAGAGGAGGAGTGATTGTAGCCTACTTGAAAGGGACTGGGAGTGAAGCAAGCACACAGTGGGATGAAGGCAGTATGAATTATATTTAACATGTTTAGAACACACGCTGCTTTAGACCAGTAAAGCTTTTGCTTATTTTTTTTTTTTTTTTAAATGAGTGTATTTTGGTGGTGTTAGTTTTCACACAGTTTGCATACTGTTGGGGACACAAATCTATCACGTAGGTAAGATTAAAAAAAAGTATCTAGTCTCTCCCATAGCAACCAAGAGAGGACTGAATCAAAGAGAGGTCCCTCACACTGTTGATGACAAGGACTAGCTTGAAAGAAACAATTTGTTTGACAGAACTACAGCATCATCGATAGAAACCCATGACAGACCACCTTTACCACAGGCTGAAAGCGAAACAGGCAGAAGCATTCATTTCTGCTACTGAGCGGAGACCATATACAAAGGATTTAGGGGCTGGGAAACGTGCAGGAGGAGATGTTGTTTAGCAGCACAGGCCATTTATTTGGGAGAGAAGAACACTGAATCCTGTTCTAAGGATTTTCCTATGAAAAAAATCAGATGAAAACACTGGGTAACGTGTGAATGACAGAGCTTCCTTTTTGTGTGTGAAGCAAGAAAAGGAAAAAAAAAATACAAGTTATAGCTACACACACAAGTTTTTTTGGAGACTAAGTCTGCGAGAAGAGCATAAAGATCTGAACAGACTAGATGGGAGAGGATGCAAGTTATGCTGACTTTAGATGACACGGAAATATTCAATAAACGGTTTACTCCATTCACATTCCAGTCCCTTACACTCACACTGTTTCTTCTGTGGCTTAAGAGGACTGCCACCTACTGACTTACCCTCACCTTTATATGTCATTAGGAAAGATAAACATTACCTTCAAACAATGAGAATTTTGATTACAGCTTTTACTTTTTCACATTTATATGTAAAGGCACAAAAAAGGTATCTAAATTTGTAAGGTTTAGAGTGTTGAACATCATTTTTCTTTGCTGCAGAAGTTGGTTTGGTATTAAACTGGAAATTCTTGCTAGTAACTGGCTCAAAACTGTAAGGTTCCCAGGTCGTGATGAGGGCATGTTGGAGATTAGCACAGAGAAAACCAGCAAATTAATAATCTTGTATCTGAAACAAGCCGGATACCCAAAATCTCACCAGTTATACTGAAAAATTCAGGTAGCGCAGACAGCATGAAAACCAGAGCGTTCTGCCTCAGCGAGCCCTTTCCTCTGCGGCACCGAGGCAATAAAAACAACCGGCAAACAAGTCCAGAGAACGCCGTCTGCAATAAAGTGCTGTTACTCAACGGCACTCGCAGAACAGTGTTTATAATCACTTGAGATACTTCATCTCTCATTTTGCATTAGAACAAAATAGATGAGTCAGATCTGAAACACAGCTAAGAAATCAATGACGACTGCTTTTATTCATCCTGAAATATGGCACTGACTGAGGTAAGGCAACTGCCATGTAGTCAGTCAGTACTTACAGCTTTTACTAGAACAATATACTTTTAATTACTCCGTACATTCTGCAGTACTGCGATAGTTTTGCTGGGCTTTATCAAGAAATGGTCCTCGGGTCTAAATGGAATTTCTGAGCGGCTTCTGAGCGGCAGGTTATCATAGTATTACACACACGCCTTGTCCCAACCCTAAAAGAGACAATATGAGTAAGTATCTGCACTCATCCTCTGATTACCAGAGCTTTTGTGGAGTAGAACTGCAGGAAGAGAGCTTGCGTTGTTGATTAGTTGCTTTCAGTTTTAAGTGCTTTGAAGACGTGATCTTATCTAGAACATTTCACGGCGATTGATTATCGTCGCTAAGGAGCGTGAGCAAACCACATAACGGATTCATAGATCTGCATTAATCTATAATCTAAAAACATACTTCCATATATACTGACTAGAAAAGTATTAAAAAATGTTTACACAATATTATTAGAGTTCAAGATAAACTACACTGCTTAGAAAGTGCAGGCTCTGAAATAACAAAATACAGTAAAACGCTTCCTTCCCCTCCCTAACACATCCTTTCTTAAGTTTTTATACTCAGGCAGAAATAACAGTGGACTGAAATGCGGCTGAATAAGAATTAAACATTACAGATTATTTTCCCCTTAAATTCTGTACCCAAAGAATGCCATCTAGTGACCATCGGCTGAATACAAGAATTGGTATCAATAATGCATCTCACTTCAACTGTTAAGATAACATATTACACAGTAACTACGATGTGCCTGCTCGTTTTGTTACTCCATTTTTTTTTTGTGCATGGATGAGAAACGGAAAGGATAAGTTCTTAACCAGAGTATTTTTATTCAAGGACATCTGACATTCCGCGACAAATTTGTCACTTCCTCCATGCTTCAACTACTCCATCCAGAAGGTGGCTTCTGTCTTACAGAGCATTTTTAGGCTAATTGTCTCCGTATGCGTCTACAAACAGCCAAACACTGAGGCACTTATGGTTTCCCAGCATTTCCTAGACAGAAAAGCTCCCGTTTTCTCTTGCTACCCAGCTTCTCTTTTTCTCCTTAAGAGGAAATATTGAGATTACTTCCATATCAGTTAAAAAAAAATACAGCACTTTCTTTATCTAAGCTATTTTGTGTTGCAATAATATCTCTCACACAGCACATTTTATTATAAAAGACAGATGATATGACATCTTGCCTGCACTGAAACTTGCAACACAGTGGAACACAAACCATATTTTACGAGGATCCTACAGGCAAGACTTTTCAACAAGCCCTCACACCGTGTAATAAATATTATAAAATGTTTTGCTCTCCCAGAACAAGACTTAGTCTCACATACTAAGCTGAAAGAAACATCTTAGCATCCTAGTCACTTACTGTCTGATAAGGGCATATTTTGTGACATGTTACTGAAGACTAATGGTTCAGTGGTTTGACACTTCCCTTGCTAATCTTTACTTCCCTCCTTTAGAAGATTGGGAGTATGTCCTGCCGCATGCCTAATGCTCAGAATAATATCAGAAAGTGTAATATACAAAATTATGCAGCATAAATAAAAATAAATTATAATAAAATAAGAAGTTCAGAAAAACAGAATAGCTTCCTCTGAATAATATTACTAGATGTTTCCTATTTCAAAAATATTCCTATTTTTTGCCATTGCTTTTCTGCTGATTTTGGATAACAGATTTGGCTTTTGATTAACAGGCTAATTCTTACAATAGTCTTTTTCAGATTAATTTTGCCTTTACTTGAAAAAAAGTAATCTTTGGATGGCAGGTAACAGGAGCAGAGATGAGCAACTGCTGCCGTTACCTTCAGTAGCACTCAGAATACAGGCTGGCTTGTGTGATGCCAATCACAAACTTTGTAAGTGATAAATGTAGAATCAAGTCACATTCAGTTGATCACAGGAAAACCTAACCTCGCTAGGGATGTCTCATTAGAAAACTTGAGTAAGGTCATGTTCTATATATAGTTCGATAGCAAAGACAAACTCTTTAAAAGCCCTCACGCTCTTGATGAAATCGCCTATTAGGAAATATTAGAAAAGGCTTTTGCGCAATATCAGGTGGAAAACTGCAAGCTATGTCAATTTATAATTAATAATTACCATTAAAAGCTCTGCATTAAAGTTCAATGGATTCACCAGAACATGTACAGATGAAACTATAATACCAGAGATATTTAAGGAATAGTGTTGTTACCATCCTTTTTCATTACCAGGTAGTGGATTAAGAGAAACCCCTCACACAAAATACGACTATCTACACGGGGATTTACCTTCCTCCGCACAGATACATCATAAACCACCAGAAAAAAAATTGCACCACACACTTCTGCACGCATTCATTCATTTTGCTAATACCTCTCCATTCATAGAAATTCACAATACTGTGGTTTTACTGCTTTGTAAGTTAATCAATAGAGCAAACCGAACACACACAACAGCTGCAGTACTCTCTGGATAACAGTTGGAAGGGTTGATACGAGAGGTCTCGGAGAAAGAAGCCCCTCCATGTGCCTGCCTTTTTGGAATAAGGCAGCACACTGGTGACCTTATCTGAAGCCCAAAGGGAATTTAAACAAGGGGCACAGAAGAGATGTACACACACAGCATCCAGAAGTTAAATTGGAGAATGAAATTCAAGCTTTGATTGTACCTTTTAAAAATTCTGCTACTGTAGGTAAGAGTAATTTATTTTCTGTCAGGAAAAGATGCAATCAGAAAGTTAAGATTGTAGGAAGGCTTTTGAATATTGATATTCCAGATAAAGATAACAGAACAGTCAGATTTATTGAGAAATAAGTTCCTAAACAGATGCTTGAGATTTTAATATACTAATGAAGTTAGCTGATTTGTGTAATACAAGATTTGAACTTCAAGAAGCCTTGACTTAAATGCTTATCAAATGCATACAGTAACAATTCAAAATACGTTCTTGTTTCTGAGACTTTGAAAAACCCATGAAGGAGGTACGTTAATGAGCACTAGGTCATATATTATGTGCTTTCAAATGGTAGCCGAAAGTCAAACCATAAATCTGCCTCTTAGTGACAGGTTGCATCATCCAGAGCCTGCACCCTAAAAGGTTTTCCCAGGGTTAATCTGAAAGTTCTGGTTTAAAAAACAAAACAACCACTGTCCTCTTAAATGCTTCCCGGAACAAGATTCCAGCAATCAGAGATAAATCGTATTTTAAGCCTACCCATTTCAGTATCCAAGTAATCTGTTTGAGCTATCTGAAACACGAGGATTAAGGGAAAATCCTTATTGGGGTGAATCATAGAATCATAGAATCATTGAGGTTGGAAAAGACCTCTAAGATCATCGAGTCCAACCGTCGACCCAACACCACCACCCACTAAACCATGTCCCTACGCGCCTCATCTACTCGTCTTTTAAATACCTCCAGGGATGGGGACTCCACCACTTCCCTGGGCAGCCTGGTCCAATGTTTCACCACTCCTTCAGGAAAGGAATTTTTCCTCATGTCCAATCTAAACCTCCCCTGCCGCAACTTGAGGCCGTTTCCTCTCATCCTATCGCTTGTTACTTCAGAGAAAAGACCAACACCCACCTCGCTACAACCTCCTTTCAGGTAGTTGTAGAGAGCGATGAGGTCTCCCCTCAGCCTCCTTTTCTCCAGGCTAAACAACCCCAGTTCCCTCAGCCGCTCCTCATCAGACTTGTTCTCCAGACCCCTCACCAGCCTCGTTGCCCTTCTCTGGACACGCTCCAGCACCTCGACGTCCTTCTTGTAGTGAGGGGCCCAAAACTGACCACAGTATTTGAGGTGCGGCCTCACCAGTGCCGAGTACAGGGGCACGATCACTTCCCTGCTCCTGCTGGCCACACTATTTCTGATACAGGCCAGGATGCCATTGGCCTTCTTGGCCGCCTGGGCACACTGCTGGCTCATGTTCAGCCGGCTGTCAACCAGCACCCCCAGGTCCTTTTCCGACAGGCAGCTTTCCAGCCGCTCTTCCCCAAGCCTGTAGCGCTGCATGGGGTTGTTGTGGCCGAAGTGCAGGACCCGGCACTTGGCCTTGTTGAACCTCATACAGTTGGCCTGGGCCCATCGATCCAGCCTGTCCAGGTCCCTCTGCAGAGCCTTCCTACCCTTGAGCAGATCAACGCTCCCGCCCAGCTTGGTGTCATCTGCAAACTTACTGAGGGTGCACTCAATCCCCTCATCCAGATCATCGATAAAGATATTGAACAATCTTATTAGAAAGCCCAGATCCTCTTCCCTGTGTACAAAAGACTACCTGTGAGACTGCTAGCAACTAACTATATTCTTTCTAATCTACCATCACGTTGGCCAAAGAATGGATGGTAGCAGCCTATTGCACATAGGAGTCTGAGACACTAACTCACTAGTGACTTTTAAACTGCAGTTCGAATAGTCTGCCTTATGGAAGGGAAATACATTTCACTGAATTAACTCAAACCGAATAGTGGTAGCACAAAAAGGTAAAAAAAAATCTGTATACAGCTTTCCATAAAAGTTACTTGTCAGCCTAGTTGCTATGACTGTATGAAAAACACAGTTTGCTGAGCTGGTGGTTAATCTTGCACCACTTTTAATATATCTTGTCCATTGTGCAAGGCCGGAGTAAATGTGTGAACCAAACGAGTACTGCTGGCAGAGTCCCTCAGAGAAGTCCCCCAGAACTGTGTAACGCATCAGGAAAGACTCCAATTACGCTGCCAGAAATCAGCTGTTTGTGTGTGGCTCCCCCGTTCCTCTTGTATATTCTTACCTCGAATACGCTGAACTGCCTGGACTTTCAGTGAATGCAAGTTTCCTCCGTTGCCTGTTCCAAAGCCACATGATGGCGGCACAGAAAGGAGGAGACCTGGACACAGACTCCCTGGCAGGAGAGGAGAATACTCAGCCTAGCTTAGCCTAGAAAGGTATTAGTCCCAGCCATTTACTGTGTGCATTGGACAACAATGGCAGTGGATTCAACAGTAATGCAAATTGACCTAACCACTGAACCAGGAAAACGCCTTCCAGAGAGATACTTCTAGAGCAAAACCTCTTTATTCCTCACATCCCGTTTTCAAACTAGGATGGTACCATCACAAGATGACAACCTGTTCTCAACATTTATGTTGTCTTGAGGAACGTCTATCAGGACTATCACTCAATAGTCACGTTAGCTCATCATTCACATGAACTTGCAGCATGCACACTCTCAAGCTGACATCACTTGCTCCTTTGTGTGCTTTATCATTTAATTGCTTCTTTAAAATATTCTCTTTGGTTCAGGAGAATATCCCGCATTTGCTCGTCCACGTTACTGCTTCAGTAGATCACTACAGTTGTTATCTTTGGATGCAGCATTTTGGATGCAACGTCTTGGCGTGGAGCCATGGATGCAGCATTTGGCCTGTTGATAAACATCCTTCTCCCCAGAATTAACAACAAAGCGCCCGGTTACCGCAAGTGCCAGCCGTGCCGCCACTGGAGTCCCTTCCACCTCACCTCCCCGTCCAAGCTTCACTCGTGCTTTTAGCTCTGTACAACCAACCTCAGCCGCTGCCAAAACCAGGACGAGGGCACGTTTCTTCCCCGCTTCCTCCCCATGTAGTCTTTGAAAGCTTCCTTTCTTTCAGATGTGGGCTTTGGAGAGGTGCCTCGCCGCCAGACGAGGCCCACGACCACCAACCCCTCACACATCCCGCCCACGCTGCGCCACCGCTTCGGCCTCTGGGCGACCGGCTGCACCTCCACTTCCCCCGTCGCCCTCACTCCCCTCTTCCCGGGGCAGAAGCAATCCTCAGCCCACACGTTCCTCAAGCCATCTTCATCCAACTATCCCTCCAGACACCCTGCCTGGGAAGAGGGAGGCCGGAGCAGCAGCCCGGTTTCCTGCCAGGCGGCCGCCGACAGCCCAGCCTCTGCCCTCACACGCCTTCCCCTGCTCCCCAGGATGCCATCAGCACAGGCCCTCATGCCACGCCAAGGGGTCCGTCAACCCTTTTATCACCCTTCAGCTTTCCAGTTTATTTATCAGGTACTAGAGTCCATTCCCAAATGAGAAAATATGGTACGATGCTTCCTCAGGAAAAACATGTGTGCTTTCTCACATTGGTACAACCTATAGGTAGATTACCACTAGAAATCATCAAGGCCTACAATCTCAAATGTGATTTGAATTTTTTTTCCCCTTTTTGAAACATCAGTTTTGCACCCAAACACATCATCAGTAAAAAAAAAAAAAAAATCCACACATCACACATTCCAGAGATGTGACTATTTCCTATATAAAAAAAAAGAGTAAGAAGTGGGAGCAGATGAAGAGAAACTATACTTTTCCATATTCAGCTTTTGTGTGCTCACAAAGCTTCAACAAAACAACTAGAAAAGCCAGAACACAAACATCGCTTTTAAAAATAAAAAGGGTACCACGAATCAAGGAGTAAAAATATAAGGAAATATGTCTACATGTACCTTTACAATTACATAGTATGTGTAAGAATTCCTACCGGATGCTTTTTCAAGTTTGTCTCTCATAAATAACAGCTTGAAATGTATCCGTGCTTATAGTTGTGCTCAAAAACACTGGGAGAATCCCAAAAGTATTTGCGCTTAATGACACACTAACTAGTACTTCAATGCTGTTTCCATACAGCACAACCTAAGCAACTGGATACTGTTTTTAAAGGAAAATTCTTAGTATCTTTTGATTCTAAGTGGATCTGATGATAGCTTTTACGCTCTGCCTTATTTGTTATTCTGATCAATCTAGAAGGATAATCAACTATTTACTGATTCTTTACTTTTAAAAGATTCAGCAATAAATCAGACCAAAGCAGCAGGAAGATTCTCACACTGGAGTCACTGGTTAAGAGCTGACTTTTTAAATATTTATAAAAAATAATCTAAAAAAAAGTCTATTAATTTTCAAGCAATACCCAAAAAGTAGCTACTTAGACGTCATAAAACAGATATGGCAGCCATAAACCTGTGTACTGTTATGATTTAAGAACGTAGCTATACAAGACTTCAAGACTATTGCCAACGTCCATTTCCCAACCAACTGGGACCAGAAACTAAATTAACTTCATACTGCAAAACAGCAGTTTGTGATATGCTAGAAATATGCATGAGGCATATCTACACTAGGCCTCCATTTTACAGAAAACAGTCAAGTTCAGTGTCGTTTAAAAGTATCCCATATATGATAAATTTCTTACCTAATCGATCAAAACAGCTTTGCAAGAACTTTCTTAAATGTTTGGCTGGTGCTTTAAAATCCATTAGCTTAAGCACTTCTGATTAACTTTCAAATGTGACGTACAAGTTGCAACATCCTACAAAGTAAGTTTAGGACTTCAGGAAGTTCTAAAGACTGACTTACTTTTGAAGAAGAATATTTATAATACATTTCAATCTTCCAACTCTATCTACATGGCGAAATCTCACTGAATCCCAAAATCCAGCAACTACGGTATAGCTCGTATAATGATTGTAGTTCACCTTTAGGTTTAAGAATTTTATATTTTCAGAACTGAACCCTAAAACATCTATCAAAAGTAATACTTAAAACCATCTTGTTAGAGGTGAAGCTTCTAATTAAATAATCAGTATTACCTGCACTTATTAGATAACTAACAAGATATATGCTCATGAACTCAACTCCTGTTTAATGAGGAAAAGAAATTCAGTAATGTTAGATAGTTCTCTTCCCATACAAATAGAAGCATGACTAAGCACAAACTTGGCTTCCAGATTACTTAAACTTTAGACGCATCGGCCATTATTTTAGGAACAATTTACATAAGAGTTTTACACACAACCTAACGTAAAAACAATATATATCTATTTCACAGGTTAGCGCCACTACTAAACGTACGGTTAAACACACACACGAAACAGAAGGGAAGCTGGAGGCAGTGGTGCACCGAAATATATAGAACTAACAGCACTTGCAACCACGTCAGCTATTTTGCTTCCCAGGTGTATGTTTTTCCCTACTTATCAGTCTTATAAACACTTCCCACCCCAAGCTACTTAGAGTCATTAAGCCCTTGTGTCAAGGTCTGGGACTGTGTCTACGTGTACTACTAAGCGTCGGTACTTTTTAACAATATTGCAATATGTTTTGGGGGAGTGGGGACCTGAGGACATCCGTTCCTAAGAATAGCATCTTCTATACCGCAGCACAGGAGGCATCCTCAGGAGATGAGATATGATGCCGAGAGAAAACGACTACCAGGCTGCTCAGCAGGAATAGCATTTTCCCACTCTGTTAGACTACCTCATAGGCATAAATTAGAAAAGACAAAAACTGGGGATTACCTACTTTTAATTGCAGAGGAAGAATGCGTGATCCTTCTGACAAGCATTTCCACCTTCCTGTTTTTCTATGGACTCTACCATTGTCCCCATTAAACAAGACATTTGCAAGAAAATAAGAATCTTCCTCTTTCATCTGTCCATCTGCTGCGCAGAAAACAGATGATACCTCGCCATGTCAGCAGCATACACCATGAAAATTGCATTCATTTATGATGGAAGAATTAAACCAAATGAGTAAGAATAATACAAAGATTTTAAATGTTCATAGGAAAACAAACTACACCCTTAAAACTTGTTTTCTAAAAATAAGCAAGAATGAGAGAAGAATAAAAAGAAGTTCACCTGATTTACCTGTTTTCCTAACTGATTAGCAATTAGGAGTTTCAATTTCCTTGAAATTGCCTTGCAGTGCACATTTCAAATAAAGCATGCCCTGTCAAAACTCCTCCCCGTAACTTAGCTTTGGGTACTGCTACATTTCTAGAAGATTTTTCACCTTATTTTCTTATTTGAGTAAGCAAATAAAACCAGAAAAAAACCCACTAGAAAGAATAGGTGATTTTGTGTCCTCTTACCTGTAATGATGATGTCTGGATGTTTGGTAACTAGTTAAAAATGGGTGAATAATTATAAAGCTTTGGTGTGTCGTGTCGGAGGTGAAGTGCCACTCGTGAGCTAGTTAAGAGGACGGGAGCAAAGAAGGGGTCTCAGTTCTCTGCTCTTTTTCCCAAGAAAAGAGAAAAGCTCAGGAGAAGAAACTGAGGAAAGCTGAGCTCTGTGGTGATCACAAGAACGGAGGGAGGAAGGCCCAGAACTGCCCCAGAGCTACAGAAGCCTTGATAATTTAAAAAAAAACCACCTTAATCTTTATTTCACAGCCCTATACTGTTGAACAGAAATGTCGGAAGATACAGAGTATTAAGTGTTTAAAATTAGACTAGATATTGAGACGTTATCACCAAAGAACTACAGCAACACTGCGAGTCCCTTTTCCAGCCGAAGGAATTCCTTATCTCAAGACTCACTGTTTCACTTTTTAGCCAGATTTTCCGTCTGTCTGTGGGCATTATTTTATCAGCAGCTAACAGCCTACATCTAGGATCATAACAGTACTTACCAGTAAACAGAGAAATTTGAAGGATTACATTTCTGTTCCAATTTTGCCTTGTACCTCTCCTCTGATTTTATCTAAACTTTTCTTCCCGCAGCACTAATCAGCGCACTTATCTACAACTTGCCCTTCTGTTGTCTGGGGCGAGCACTTAGCGAAAATCACCATTCCTTCTATTACATTTTAAACATCCTCTGGTTCTTAAAAGTAAATAAATCCCGGCATTGTTTTTTCTCACAGTCTTTTGTTTAACGCATGTAACTGTATCCTGTCTTTGGATGATAAAATCTTAGCAAAATAGATCTGTGATTTTTGTGGAAGTGCCTTGGACAATTCCTGTCTATATATATGCATTTCCTCTCAACCAGAGGCCTACTCAAAGTCTTCAAAGTCTTATATGAGACCAAAGCATAGGTTTTATCTTGGCAAATGAAAGGAAAAGTATAATCTATAGGGATTTACAGTCAGGAATATAAGTTTCTTTTCTTTTTAAAGTGTTGACTAACAAACGCTAATATAACATAAAAAAATTAGTTTTCTAACTTATCGGAGAGACAGAACATTGAGAATGCAAATAGTAGCTGCAATTCAAAAAGGTTTTTTTCTGAATTTTTTCTTTAGAAATCTTTTATCATGGAGTTTAATTCTGATGGCAAATAAATAACGTCATGAAGATTCCCATCCTTCCCCCTGCTTCCTCATTTCGATTTGTTAAATTTGAATAGCAAAGGATTGGCTTGCATCCCTAAATTTATGGGCTGAGCGAAATGTTTGAAGCACACAGACATTCTAAAAAGGTAGAACGGTATCCGAAGGTGACGAGCCCAGGTGGAAATGTTAATACCATATAAATTTACGTAGTTAGGTGATGTGAACCTTTCCCCACTGCAGCTTTGCTGTCTACGTTCAATCAGGTAAACTGCATTCATACTACAAAAGCATCATGGAAAGGATTAATTGTTTTTAAGTGCCTTATAATTGCCACCAGCTTATTACTGCAAAGTAGGGGGTGCTTGCTAGCTCCTGCTCTTCGATAACTGCTGTGTTATCGGGCAGCTGACTCAGGCTGTAGTTCTATGCAGTAGCAACTGATGGGACTCTTGTCCTTTCCATCCATCGTTGATCATTTTCCCAAGAGAGTCTGCTTACAGGACAGCCTTC
This sequence comes from Aptenodytes patagonicus, assembly GCF_965638725.1. Classification (NCBI taxonomy): domain Eukaryota; kingdom Metazoa; phylum Chordata; class Aves; order Sphenisciformes; family Spheniscidae; genus Aptenodytes; species Aptenodytes patagonicus. Next base: position 3,100,856 of record NC_134955.1, on the reverse strand, counting down.
AAACCTACCAAATAAGCACTACGTTTTTCCCGCTCAGTCCAAAGTGCAGCCACGCAAAGCTTTGTGCCAGTACAACTGTAGAGCAGAAATAGGGAGTAGAGAAAAACCTGTAACTGACAAAGAGAATACTGTTGCGCAAAATTTGCACCCAAAAAGGATGTGCTTACGCAGACAACATTGTACAAGACGGAGATATTACTATAAATCTTTTAGTTCACTTAGCAACTGATAAAGTGATAAGTCTCTGTCTTTTACATAGCCATGTAAAAGCATCTGTAAGCACGTCTGTGCTAATTTTAACTTAAAACTTTACAGAAATGTTGGGTTATTCTTGTGCTTAGGTACTTTCCAACTGACAGCTTCCAAAGCGCAGATGTGCTAAAAGCATGAAACCCCTTCCTTTCCCTTCCCTCCTGCAGATATACTTTGGCAAAGACAGACTCGTGGCATGGATCATTTTTCAACACATCTTCCTCCTTTCCACTGCCAAGATTTTTTCAAGCCCTGTCTGTTATCAGCGTTGCTGGTATCTGACTGGATTGTTTTTGCTAATCCATTTTTGTTTTGACCACGCATAGCTTTCATAGCACGTATGAACATTTCCAGCACATACTGAAACACCGATACTCTCCATCTTTCATTATAATGCGGTTGCAAAGCCTTCTACTCTTGTTACCTAATGTCAGTTTGCCATCTCTTGCAGTGTATTATTGCACACAAACGTGTCCAACGGAGTAGAAGTACTTTTCTTAACTCATATGATCCAACATTTTAACTATTCAGCCAAAAGGTAATGTTAGACCTTCTAGAGGTTTCTTGTTAACCTGTACTCCACAAACTGTAATTTTTTAAATGTAAGGATTTTTTAGATAAATGAGACAAGGATACATTGTATTTAATTTCCTTAAACTACTAATATGTTGTACAGGGAATTCCAATGTAATTCCTTTTATTATTTCCAGGAGAGCAGCCAAAATATGTAACTATTTTAAATGTCTCTCTGGATAACATTGAACTAGTGCTTGATATGTGTATAACATACCTGTAAGCACGAAGTAAAGATTCTGTAGCTTCCTGTGATTTTTGTATAATTATAGTTGAACTTTTGGCTACAAAAAAGCCCCAAAACAATACACCGAAGTCCTTTTTGCTTGTAAATCATCCACAAAAGTATCTTGACTTCTGCAGCCATTTTTTATATTTGCGAACTGTAGCCTGAATTGAGGCTTAAGAAAGTCGCTGGGCATCTTTCACTTCAGATCAGAAAGCAGAACCAAATTTCCAAATTCTGTACCAAATGCAAACGTGCTTTTATAAATAGTGTGGCCAAGCTCCATTACCATTTAAAATTCAATACATTTTGTGGGTCCAGAATTAGAAACATTTACTCAGGTTTGTCTGTTTTACCTAAGACAAATAACCTATTCCTGACTTGAAAAATAAGACTATCAATATTGATGTGATGTTCTTTCACTTAGCTAAATAAACCCACGCTGGGATATTGACAGTCTGAGTAAGCACAGCCCTGGCACAGCGAGTTTCAAAGCCCAGCGCTGGAGGCATATCCTTCAGAACCACTGCCACAGAAAATCTGCTGCAACGATGCTGACCGGTCCCTTCTGACTCTGCCCTGCAGGCACAAAACAGACAGTGGCAGATATCCAAGAGCAAGACATCTGGAGACAGAAAGCAACAGAAATGGGGGGGAAGGAGAGCGTGTGAGGCCCCTTAACAGAAAAACTTCTCTCTGCAAGCTCTGTGACCATACTGAAGGCCACCTGAGATACTGGTCAAGTCTGGGGCTTCCTACCTAGAGCTGATTGAGCCCAAGGTGAAATGTCGGAGAGAAAATGACCTTCATTTGAAGAAATTACACTTTAAAACACTTACCTCACCAGCCTGGGTTAACAGTTCACAAGGCAAGATGAGACCCCAGAGTTTCCCTTTGATACCAATCCGATAATAAAACTAGCAGAGCTTTCTAGCAAGGGAGGTATTCCACCTACATGGTTTGCACTACAGAATAAAATCGGCGAGTGGTATGTAATGTAATAACTGATTGGGTTTTTTAATGAATCAAAACAACATGCTTGTTTTCATGCTGCTTCTACTATGATCAGTTACTGTTATCAAGTAGCATGTTATCAAGCCATTTTCTCACCATCAGGCATTGGCGGATCTTTTGGCAAGCTGGAAAAAGCCCCTTTCCGTTCTCTTTTGTTGCAGGCAGGTATGGAAGCAAAAAGCAGTGACATAATTTAAGATCAGACTATGGATTATCTAACAGCTGCTGCTATTTAGGTATCATTTTCCTGATCACCTCCAGCACTGCCATTACTGTAAGTAGATGCTCTATCATCTTCCTCAAATTAATAAGAATTTGATCTCAAATAACTGGGGAGCGCTTCAAAGAGTTTTCAGCCTCTGTTGTCAAGCCTTTTATCTGAGCCAATAAGAGGGGAAAAAACCCAAATGTGTCACTTAGTACAGGAGAATACAGAAGAAAATGATGACTTATCAACACTGTCAGAATATGCATAGATCTAAGACTTGCCTTGCTTTATGTTAGCCATTCTAAGTAAATGGTTTTAAAAAGTGTTAGGTTATGCTAAATGAAATGAGTTAAATGAAATATGGCACTTTATTTAATCCTGATACATACCCAGAAGGATTTGAACAGAAGTTGTATTCTGATATAAATAATATTTGCACAGGTGCGTCAGAGAATCCTGATTAAACAGAATTTCAGGAAAAAAAAGATGTAAAATAAAAATAAAAGCTAAAACCTATTGCTGCTATAATTTGAGATATTTATAGAAAGAGCAAAGATCAAGTATATTTGATCACAGGATCATAAGATATTAAGAAGTATCTCTAATCAAGAAAAACCAGAACTATTAGTACAGGGAAGAGATGTTACTATCAAAAAATATATTCTTCATGAAATTTGAAATGTTCCAAAATTCCAGAAGGTGAAAGCAAAGGATTTTTGCCTACTAGCAATCATTAAGATATGCCAAATTGGTTAAAAAATCAAATAACTTGACCCCAGACTTTGATGGGTTGAAAAAAACGCGTTATATGTGCAGTTTCCACAAGAACAACTAGGAATCAAAAAAATTAAGTATTATTTCTAAATTGTTAGCACATTGCATAACAGGGCTGCTCAAATTCTGCCACAGGCCGAAGTATCCTGTCTTAAACCAATAATTGGGCTTAAATTCCTCAGAAGGCTGTATCACTTTACAGATCATTCACTTTATACCCTTATCTTTTTCAGACTTCTAAAGTAACTTGTAACATTGGACAATTTTGGTATCTCTATATGCTCTCAGGCTTTAAAAGTTCCTTCCTAATGTTAGATGGACTGTGATTTTGAACAGAACATGTGAACGCATCACTGGAAGTAAAAGGAAGATGCTGTAATGGTAACTCCATTCTTTTTGAGACACTCCTCAGAGTTTGCACTTTTTTATCCTGTATGGTTTGATAGACTTTTTTTTGAGGAAAAAATGCAGAAAGAATCAGAAAAGGAAAAAATCTACACTTGCATGTCCGATTTCACACATCAACAAGCCCAGATGCATTTGAAATTTTGAGTTTCCTAACATGTAAGTTTAATTTTATATTGCTGTGCATTTTATTTTTAGCCTATTTCAATGCTTTAGAGAATTGTGTTGCTCCTTTTCAGCTGATTAGAGTTACTCCTAAGTGGCTCTTAGCAAGCATGAAAATCAGAGTTAAAGGGATGAAGTGCATGTCAGCTGAGGAGCCGAGACAGTAAAATATTATGAATTAAAAATTACTTATTCAGAGATAAAGATGCAGACAGGCTTACATCCTTTACAAGCTCTAGACCTAGGCTTGTGTTTTCTCTCTTTTGAATTATGTTTTCATGTTTTTCCTCTATGCTGTGCTCAAAAACTGGATAAATTATGAAATTATTATTGTGGAATACTTTATTTTACTCTTTCTTGAAACCAAACTCATATCACTAGCAAAGGAAAACCACTGTAATTTGAGAGAGAGAAGCTGACCGGCAACATTTGTCAGTAGACTCAGTCTTCTAAAGCATTTCTTACAAATACTACTATTATCGTAAGAAACTTCTATTGCATCTTGGTCAGAAGACCAAGACGGAAAGAATGCACGGTCTTTCAAGGCAGCCTTGGTCAGAGAGAACACACATTACCAGGTTGTGTGGGAGGCACACGACTCCACCCGATAGCCAGCCTGCAGACAAAACCAGCTCTCATGTTACCTCTGCTTCCAAATTAGCGTTATTACTGAGTGATGATTCATTTAGAAGTCTTTTCCCAAACTGCTGTTTATCATCACCGCGAACACAAATGCTTTGCTCAGCAAAGCTGAAGTGCAGAAACTTGATGAGGTTCGTTCTTTAAATTTCCATTACTTGAGACAAAAAGTGGAGTTGATTTTACATCCTCAGCTACAGAGAGTTGTCAGAATTAGTTGAGTATTATTGCACCGAGCTCCTATGTCAGCTGGGTTTTGTGGACTGGCTTGCCAGCACCTCACATCTAACTCTTTGCATTGACTTTTTTGTTCCAGTATAAAGTATTTTTCCCACTGTTTGATGGAAGGGAATGCAATTTATGCAAAAATACGGTATGTAGCGTATTCCTGATCTTTCTAAGCCATAAAACAGAACACAGTATCTTTGCGGATGATCACTGTGCTGAGTTTTGTTGTCTATTGACGTTTTTTTAATTACAAATTTGTACATGGGAAACATATTTTGTGGCAGAACACCACTGATCAAAAGATGAAACTTTTCAGAATCATGTGAGCCATGTGGTTTGTTGTGCAAAATACAGAAGCAAGGCAGAAAAGAGTACTTCAGAGGTCAGAGCTTCGGACAGTATCCTTCAAGGCGGGGGGGACTTACTGAACGGTGTTTGACCTGTCCGTTTGAGCTCTGGGTACCAGGGTTTGATAGCTGGACAATGTTCCTCAACAGGCACGGATAAACTTCAATAAACAGATCTGTGGGACTGCATGTCCCACATTTAGGACCCTGTCTGGGATTACAAAGATATAATATTAATCCCTTGAGCTTTCTATCCATTTTCAAATGGCTGAATTTGTCTCCACATCACACCACTTTTTACCACGATAAGCCCACTTACATGTGAGGCAATCTTGCGCTTTCAATTCTTTTTTTGCTTGTTTGGTTTATATTCTCTGTGCCATATTAAGTCCAGCCATTGCCTGCACTGTTGAGTCAGAACACATCTCCAAGCTATCAGACTTCTTAGCTCTTTACACAACTGACATGAGAATGTTTGTGATTAACTGTCCTAACAAAAATGTGTCTTTCCCTTCTTACATATATAAATTATTTTTACACTGCCTCCATTTACTCCTTCCAGCTGCCGTAATGTTTTGTCCTTAACTGCTGCTGTTCATGCCTAACGGTTTTATGTTGCGTGATGATTTTGTCACAGATACCTGGGTACCTTCCATTCAAGGTGAAATCATGTGGAAGTAGCATTTATCAAAAATTATTATCAAAAACCTCGAGGCGCTCATCTGGTCAGATAGCATCTCTTATTGACAGGCTCTTCTGTCTTGTTGAAACCCTCTTCCTTCCAGTGGTTTTCAAAGTTATTCAGTTTATAGAATTTTTCAGAGTTCTAATAATCTCTAAAATGTTTCCATCTATTCCTACAGTTCTCTTTCTAGTTAAATAACTACCCAGAACTGATCCTAACAAACCAGGAAAAAGTTGTTTAAAAAAGATTTTGTTAATTTGGGTCATTTATAAAAGGTGGGTAATTAAGGAAAGAGGCTGGATGAAAAGATTTCTTGCTTTCTGTTTTTTTCTCCCAGTGCTGACCTTTACATGCATAAGTATATGTGATTAGGGAGTGCTTTTACAGCCGATTATGTTCTGGCTATCTATTATGTCCAAACAGCAAATCTGGTAAACCCAGACTCCTGTCCTTCTTCTAGAAGGACCAGAGCTACAACTCACAAATTCCAGTTTTACACGAGCTCAAGAACTACTATCTGGATGTAAACTGAGCAAAGCCTCGTCAGAGACTTGAAGCACATCTTAAACTGTCCATCTATGTAAATGTAGCCCCTGACTGCCAAAATCAGGTGACCCATAACTTACAGGAAGGAGAAGGGTGATGGCTCTATCCAAGTGCTCCAAGCCCAGTGTAGCTAGCTGAGGGACAGGTCTATTCCACAGCAAGTCCACCATCGGAGACCTTGGATGCACACGCAAGCTGTGCTCTGCTTGGATGTCAGGTTGAGATGGGTGCACGTTTTTTCCTTTTCTATTCAGGAAAGAAATCCATACATGTGAACACGTGCTCCATCATGTCCTCTGGGCTTGATGATTTGGGGATGGGGACTTCCAGGCTCAGCACATCACGTTTCTTTTCCACACTGGGATGCAATGGGATGCACACACGCACACACAGACCAAATTTCTGTGGTATGCTTATTGTTCATCTGCCTCACAGAGTACACCCAGTAATGACACCTTGTAATATACCTACCACGTCACTACCCCGAGATGCTTCAAAATGTAGAAAAAAAGAATGCCAAAATTTAATTTTCTGGGACCCATCCTTCTCATGAAAGGTTAAACAGGACATGCTTGAAATTAAATATAAGCTACGTAAGAGCATAAGCTGGGGAAATTTGGGTTTTTAGTACTTCAGGCAGCCTACGTATGTCCGTACAGGACACAGCCAAGGCTGCAACTTGTGCTCTGGCATGTAACCATCCATCCTCTTTCACTGTTAGTGGGTCCCTGGCACAACTTCCACTTATGCCAACTATTATTCTTCCAAACAGCACCCAGATATATTTCAGTGGACAAATAATGTTGGTGACTGTTCCAAAAGGCAGCATGGAGAAAGCAACCTTGATGCTGCAGGCAAGGGGAAGAAAACTTTCAGATACAGTATGTGCCAAGCCACTTGTCCGCAGAGGACAGAACAGCCACCAGCTACCGGTACAGATGTAGCTCCTCAATTCACAGCAAGACAACTTCCTTTTTTGCATGAAGGCAAATCAATTTTGTAGCAGCCTGGATGACTAGGTTGTCTGGGAAGGTGTTGTGCTAATTATAAAAAGGGATGGTGGAAATGAGGAACAAATCTGTTTTTATTGAATGCACAAGGTGTTAAAAAACTAAGAATGCGGAAGAAAGAAAACTGTACTTTAGCCATCTGTGTAGCAAAATATTCTTTTTATTAACACAGCTTTGACTTGTTTGGTAACTTCTGAATTCTAGAGGGAATGTTGGATAAGGAATGCTGCACTTTCTGCTTATAACATCCGTGTATGATTACATAGGTAAAAAGAAATGGGCAAGGGAACTAACTGGATAATCTGTCATTATATTTTCAAGTTGCTGGAAACTCAGGTGTAAGCTATACCGAACGTTTAAGTACAGACATTTTGAGAGAGAAATCCCAGCTTAGATGCTAGGTAGTGTCTGCTCAGAGCACCAGTGACACTAGAGGTCAGCATGGGCGCATCTACATTAGCATTTTAGTCCGGGCCAGGAATGTGCTTTGTAAGTGCTGCCTACTCTGCTGCAGCCCACAGGACTGAGCAGACCTCAGCGTTTGCGAATGGGATTCTTTCATGGAAAAATGAGCTCTTGAACAACTGCTAATGGTCGTTCAAGCCACATGTCCCGATTAGATCTAGTCTGAAATAAACTCCCAGGACTCGCATGGCAACTACAACTACTAATAAGGTGTACCCCAAGGCCACAGGATAGAAGAACGAACGGAGGATGCTACTGAAGGACAAATCATGTATTAAAAGGTATGTAAAGGTATGTAAAAATCAGGCACTAAAGATGAGCATGGAACTCAAGGAAAGGTGCACTGAGGAGGCCAAGAGTTGAAAGACAGAGAGAATTACTAGAAGACACACTGAGTCTTGCCTTCATTTCAGTATCATTTGTAAAAATCTAAGAGTTCTTCAGGCACAGCAGTAGGGGGGGGAAGGAATAATAAACAGTAAAGACAAAATGTAATTAAAGATAACTTCTAGCTTGAAAACAAAATGAATACTTCACCTCAATTATGAGCAATCAGATAATCTATATCTCCAAATTCTGAAGGACATGGAGTATAGAATCACAAGTCTGATAGAAAGCATTTTTGTAGTAAACCTCTCAAGTCGGAGTAATACCCTATGATGGAAGAAAAGCAAATGGAAGTATCTAAACTTAAGTAGGAGGAAGGAAACTATATCTTCCATTGGTGGGGCAGCTGATTTTATGGACGATGGATTCTTCTGTACTTCATTTCCCATTGGAAGGTATTAGGTAGGAATTCTTACTATTTTAAGAAGGATAATGAATTTTAAGGGGTGAATAAACTGGTAAAATGAAAAGCCTTGCTTTTTTTTATAGGTAGAAAAATTAAACAAAGCTATGCCACATAGTGTATTCTCAGTGGATGCAAACTACTGCTGTCAGAGATCCAAGACGACCTGTGATTCTCTGCCGCACCAACAGCACTTAGCTAATAAATCCTTTTAAGATGTCTATTAACCCAAGGTAGTGCCTCACATTTGCATAGATTTCAGTTAACTTGTATTTTAGACGAATCAAGCTTCTTCTGCACAGAACACTCTTCAATCTACTCAGAACATTTTAGCAAAAAAATGTAGTATATTTTCACGTATTTAGGAATACATAGAAATCTAAGAATGGAATTGGTTCATTACTGAATAACATAGGAAAACTGTCAATGCAGAAAGAAGAAATATGTAACATTTGTATTCTGTGTTTGTACAGCGAAAAGGCAAGATGTGGTATGAATCTCATCTGAAGGAATACTCTCACTCTAAGAATAATTCTGGAGAATGGTAAAAACTGGCTACTAAGGCAACACTTTTTCAAATGAGATGGTACGAAGGTTTTGTGTCTAAGAATTTTTTAAAAGCAGGCAAAAGAACTTAGCAGACCAACGATAACGATTTTCTTAGTCGTTACTCTTTTTTCATTAGATCTTGAAATGTCAAGGAAACAACTTAAGACTGAAAGGCAGCGGACCCTGCGCCAGTGCTATTAAAGGGCAAATGAGACAACCTGGATAATTAAAAGCCTATAAGCCTGGCATCAATCCTAGCAAAATAATGGAATGATTCCTACAAGTCTCAGTTAATGAAGGATTAAAGAAGGGATATAGAATTAATGCCAGTCAACGTGATTTTTTTTTTTCTTTGGAAGACAGAACTTGCCAAGCTAGCATGGTATCTTTGAAGAGATCACAGGAACCAGGTGCTGTTCTGTACTGCCTACTTCCACTGAACAGTCTGGATTGGCAATGAAGTTCCCTGAAAATTGAACTTGTCTTAGAAGTGAGATGACACATCAGCATGACATGAAACACCTGCCTGCCAGTTTTACTGGGCATGTAGTGTTTAATTGCGGTTTGTTTTTTCCAAGAACTATTTCTCTTTCTTTCATTCATGGCGTGCAAATGACAAGCTACTATTAAACACAATTATTCAAACTTAATAGCAAAGGGAAGCTGTTTGAAGAAATGTTCCTACATCTCATTTATAGGAAGGGATTGTTACTGTGGTGCTGGTCTGAAAAAGGCTGAGTTTGAGATTCATTTCCTACACATTAAGATGATCTACTTTCTAAATCATTATCATAAGAAGTTCTGCTGCTTTGCAAAGTCCATGATGCAAATTCTTGCAACTCGCACAAGTTTGTGATGTTTCTCAGCTGATGTTCTTTCAGCGATCCCAGCAGACCTAATTTAATTTCTAATCATTTCACCATGCTTAACGCATTTTTCTAAATTACTTTTGCATTCATACTCAGAGGGCACACTGGCTGATTTTTGCTTATAAGGCTCTCCTCTTTCATTTCCATTGTTTCCTATGCAAAGGGGATGAAGCTAACTGCATAAAGCAATTCAGTGATCAGCTGCTTTCAGTCCATACCATATTTCAACAACAACATGGCACATACTGTGGATTTCATATATTTCATACTCATAGCTCCAACCTCTGTCGCGTTACACAGAGAAGCACTGTACCTCATTTGTGCCTTCTGGATGCAGGACATTTTTCAATGTTGGTTCATTTCAAATGCCCAGCAAAATACGTGAGTGCACAAGTTCAAACATATAGAAAATGCGCCCATTTTGTGCTTAGTCAATTATATTTTCATCGTTTTTTGGAGTAGAAGAATGGTACATTTAAAGTCTTAAGCTATGTTGACATCATTATTCACACTATACTATAAGCAAATAGGAAAACAATCGGAAAGACAACAGTATGCAATAGGTATAAATTAGAGTAAATGCTCTGGTGTTTTGGCAGACGCATGGCATAAGTCTTCATAATTTCACGTCAGAAAATTTGTAAGATGTTTCTGTTGATATTCTTTTAACACTTCCAGCTTTGGTAATCCTTTTGCTGCTCTTGTGACAATTTTTTTCTTGATTTTCATTTTCCTTTGAATGATCAAAGAAATTTTTGCATGAAAACAATCTTGTCATATATTAAAGCAATCATGTCATATACTGAATTTAATTCCTACAGTATTTCTTGAAAAAGATCTCTAAGGATTTGTGACAAACAGGTTTGGTTACCTTCCCTTCAAGACCACTGTATATATCTAAAGAAGTTGCAAAACTCCTTTCATGTTTTAGAACTCCACTTAATGTCCCTCCCCAGAATTTTTGTCAGATTTGGAGACAAATGCACAGCTCAAATTTAATGCAGAGTTGCCATAATAGACTCAAGAAAGGTGCTAGTGATTACTTACTTATACAGACTACATCTTTCTGAAGTCTTTCAATCAAGTGACTCCAAGGTTTTATTGCAGGATCTTCAGAACAGTTCACACGTGGCTCTTCACCAGCTCATGTTCCACACTGACTGAATTTATTTGTCCTCCATAACGTTTCCAACAAATGAAATCACACTAGAATTGCAACTTGTTATTCTCTTTTTACATCTGGTATTTGAGAACTGCACTGCTCCTAGATTTGCCAGTTCCAGCCTCAATCTTCCTCCTGTTTAATATTCCTCCACCTTCAAATTCTGATTTGTTCTTAAGCCCTTTGAAGAGCTACACAACTATTCTCTCTCTGTTCTCAGAGCCTAAATCCATTCTTTCCGAATATTAGATCTGGTTTTGCCTCCTTCTCTTTTTCTCTCTCAAAAGGGAAATAGAAAAGGAAGTATAACTTTTTCACACAGTGTTTAGTTATCTAGAGCAGTGTCCCTGATGCCTCATTCCCTCATTCTTTTAAAGTTCTCATATTACAAAAGCTAACTTTTTGCCTCCTCTTCTGCTCATCCCTTAAACTCTATTTCATCTGGCCACAGCTTCCATTATAACCGATGAAATTAAAATAATTATCAAATCGTATAAATATTCCCAAATCCTTACTACTCTGGAACTATTACCTTGTCCAGTGCATTCTATTCCATTCTATCATGTTTATACAGCGGGTATACATAAAAAAGAGAAAAGTATACCTGTGCAGTTCATAATGACGTACATAAAAGAATAATGTTTGTGAATGAATGATACGATGCATAAATTTTAGTGTATTGTCTGTGCAATGCCAGAAGTTCTTAATCAATACATCAGAGATCCAAAACACATCAATAGTTAATTTAAAACTGCATATGCTCCTGGGGAGCATTAATTATATTCTCAGAGCTCATTTATAATGAGCTTTTAATTAGAGAGGATGTCCTCATATCTTAATTCTTAAAAGCAGAGAAATTATGAGATGGTAGGTAATTCTTAAAATAACATGCTTCAACATACATTTCTTTTTCTTTTATTAAACCAGAACTCTAAAGACTCCTTGCTTAAAGTCACTTGTGTTTTACTTACGTACGGCAGCACAAGTGTATGATAAAGGAGGATTCTATTTTCTTTGTCATCAGTAAGGATGTATATGGAACATCCCACTAATGGATGCCTCCTCTAAAATGTCATAAAAGGTCAACAGGGGGAACTTTATTGCTATGAACAAGAGCTAAATACATTGTAGGACTACCTCAGATTGGGAGATGACTGACCAGTTTTTCTTCCATTATTTAACTGTCTAATTAGCCATTCTCCCATACTGTGAGAAAATAAAACGCAGCATAATGCTTTACAAAATGTCTGCATACAGTTCTGTGTAAACAGTTTCGCAGTGCTCCACAGCGCAGTCCCTCATGAGAAAGACCGTTTGCTTGGACAGCATCCAGTAAAATCTGATCAACAAACCCATCTTTATTTTTTAATTCAGCAGCTCAGCTTTATTTAATTCTCCAGTTTCTAGTATTGCACAAACGCACTGCTGTATAACACATTACCGTCTAGGCTGCCTCTCTGCTCGGACAGACACATTGCATTTGTCATTGTTAGGATTCAACAGGAACTTGATCTGATTACCTGGTTTGCTTTCATTTGGTTTACACTGAACTTCCTCAACGCATTCTGCAGGAAACCATCCAATATGTCCCCGGGCGCTGCCTTCCCAGAATCCACCTTCACCAATGCTTAAAACTAAATACAGAGAGACATAGGAAGCGTTAGACTTTTTTGTCTTCTCATGTAAATACCAAGATTAGTTACATAACACGCTCAGTAATAATTGAATATCGCGTTGGTAAAAGCAAACGTTGTACAATAACTCAAATGCTGGTACCGCAAAAATGGGCACAGAGTAACCTTTACATGCGACCCTCCCTGATCAGTCTTTGGAACCTCTTCCCAAATTTATTTTTGTCACAAGTTTCCTTGACCCTCACATAGTTCTTTCCATTTTCAGTTTTCTCATTGCTGCTTTTATCAAGCATAAATGCATGGTCATACTAAGACCAAAAAACTTGTCTTGCCTGTTCAAATTAAGCTGAAGTGCTGAACCCATTGCAAAACTGAACCCACACTGAAATTGGGTTTTAATAATAAATATTTTGATGTCTCATATGTTTTCTACTTCCTAAGGAAACATGCTATTTTATTTAGTGGGTAGCTCCAGAGATTTGTAATGTAGGTCGAGTAATATGATTTAATGGTTTGAGTACACAGCAAACACTTCAATATCCCATAGGTGTGATACACAATGTAGATGCCTTTTGAAACATTTCAATGATTTTTCTCAGTAGAAGATAGCCATAATAGGGAGGAGAATGATTTACCAATAGGAGAAAAAGCTTTATCCTGTAGTTCTAATTATCTCGATACTAATCTTAGGACTCAACAAGGATTGTGACAAAAGACTGCAGAACAACAATGTATGTTTTTACTAGTAAGCAATTGGAGATGAATTACAGTAATGAAAGGATCCTAAATACTTGCTAAGTATTATGTTTAAATTAATTTTATAGAAGTTCCTACAAATCACTGTATGTTTAATACCTATTAAAACCGATAAATTTACTATTAAAAACATACTATACATTAATATTAGAACAAAGGTGATATTATAGATTAACAAAAACACGGTTAGCTCTTCTAAATAGGTTGATTGGGAACGTAGCTCAGCCATACAACACAGGTCCTCAGAGTACATCTGTACAGAACACAACGTTCGGTGGAGAGGTCCCTGAGCTACCAAAAATAAGCCCGTGGAAGTCGAAGCAGCACAGCTCCATTAGCTGTGTGCTAAGCTAAGGCAGCCAAGCTAACCGGCCCTGCTGAAAATCAAGGGTAATTAGCCCAAGCGCATTTCTTTCCTAACGTATGCATATGGTTTTCAAGACCTGGAATAATATCTCTGCAGGGTATTTCAGTACGGTAGGGATATTAACTTGCTCAGAGCTACTTTGATGATCTCCAACACAAGCACTCTTTGCGCTGTTAAAACATACCTTATCAGGCTTTAAAATTGTAGTCCCTGAGCCTGACTGCGATTGAATTCTGTATCAGTGGAACCGCTGTGACTCAATGGCATTGAATTTGAACTTGATTCGCACTACTATAGACTAAGATGAAAACCAAATCAATCATAGGCCAAAAAACCAATAAAAAATCTTGGTAATACTAAAGAGGTAGTAAGAAGTCCGGTTTGACACGCCAGGATCTGTAAAACCACATTTGAAATTAAACATTTACCTAGTTTCTCATAAATGCAATCCTAAGCTATTTGTGGTATTACTTACGGAACATGGATATCTATTAACATAGATATTTGACAGAAAGATGTTTTTAAATGTGTCAATTTTAAGTCCTTCAATGCAGTAAATTCAGAGATACAGATTCCATGTGCGTATTTACACGTCACTGTCAATAAGAAGTACATATTAAGCCCCAGGAAATAGATCCATTAAGGCAAAATCCTACACCTGGATGGGTCCCAAATGCACAATTTATCAAGCACCTTTCTGACATGTATGAGGAAACCTGTACCTACCCAGGTGTTTATGGGATAATGGGGGAGGGCACTAACCTTGGAAGACACCAACAACTCTACAGCGACACTTAAGCTGAACAAAAACTTCTTAGCATGCTTTTTTTAGTTACCTAACACCTATTGATATTGTTAACATAAGCAGAAAATATTTCACCTCTACATTTAAATGCAAGCAAAAATGAAGAACCCAGATTTGTGCTTTAATTGTATTAATAAAATAAATAACACATAAATCAAAATATTAATAAATATAAATTTGGGGCATAACTAATGAAAAGTATGTTGACAAATTCCAGTTGTTCTTGAAAAGATTTAAAGCCTGTGCACATTAACACACAAGGTCAACTTGATAATTCAGCGTTACACAAAACAGAAGCCTATTCATTCATCCAATATATATTGGGTATTCATCAGCTTCCAATACATGTTTAACAATGTAAACTCTGTTCACATAAGAATAGAGTGCATTTCTTATCTCTGAGATAAGGAAGTTGGAAAACTTAATTAATAACATCTATAGATATTACAATTATTGTAGGATCCTACTGTACATCAAATCATAAAAGTAAGCGTAGGACTCCAGCCGAAAGAAATTTCAAAATGTGAGACAGTGAAGATTCCTATTGCAAGTAATTAGGGTTTTTTGAGGAGAGTTTTCAGCACTGAATCTCGGTCTTGATTTCACTCCACAAACTGGCAAGATAGGGAGAACAACTACTACTTAAAGACTGAGAAAGACTTCCCTAATTCAGTATTTTATTAATCTGTCAAATCTGCTGTTTTGACGCTCCAAATTACATGGATATTTCCATCTCCAAAAAGCATTTGCACTGTAAGAAGGAAGTCGGGTATTTCACACCCATAGAGTAATTTCATGTGTTTATGGTAGTAGCAGCTGATAAGACATCCAAATCAAGATGGGAAAAGAAATTTGCTTTGTAAGTCCATCTGTGAGTGCAAGGCGAAAAGTGATTACTACAGAGCAAAACCAGTCCCACTTTAGATCATTATTACATGAATTATTAAATATTAGCGATTACTAATAGCAAGAGCAAAACAAAAATACATGTAGTCCTGCCTGAAGACATAACGTCTACGGAAAAAAGGTAGAAGGGGAAATGAGGTGTTGCCGGAACGCAGACAGCCTTCACAATTCTGGCTCAAGCCTGTCTAGAGATTACATCTACAAACAAAATGATGGTACCTTTGGACTTACTATCAAGGAAAAACATCATTATGGGTGCCAAGAAAGGAAGGGAAAGCCTAATGGAACTGCAAGAGGCACAAAGATGACCCAAGAGGCAACCGTGGGGTAGCTAGGGATACAGCTGATGTGCAGAGACAGAGACAAATTGTTGGTGAGACGGAGGAGAAGCACGTATGGCCTAATACTCAAAATGTAGAAGCTGAGACCTAGATGGTTCTGCACTACCAAAAAACTTGAAATAATCTTTTTAATATATCTCAGGTGGTACCATTAATAAGAAATTCTGCAGCAGGAGCCAAAGCCATAACAACCTACATATTTGTAAAAACTGGCAACACTTCATGTATTCCAATATGGATAACCGGGAACTGAAAGGATAAATCAAAAAATATAATTTATCTTTTGTACCCATGAATGATTTTTTAGAATGAGGCCCTAATTTCTGTCTTTTCCCTCTCACAATAGTGCTTAAGAGACACGTTGTAATAGATAATTTGGTACCAGCAAGAGATTTTCTAATCAACGTTTTCCCTTCTGAAGGACATAACAATGGTAAATCAAAGGATAACTTTCCCAAAATTAATTAATTAATTAATTAATTAATTAAGCAGGTGCCTATCAGGATCTTATATTTTAGTATCTTTAAAGTATTATACTTAATACCAGCCAGATTCTGCTTTGCCAAAGTCCAGAAAAAAACCACAAGAAAATTATATATAGTGCCAATCGAGCATAGGATGTTTTGTCTCTTGCAACTTCTGTAAGTTTATTGACAATGTATATATTGTAACTAATATCAATATAACATACTCATCTCAAACAGCTTAATTACTCAATATACTATCAAATAAATCACTTTAATCAAAACAACAAAGAAGTTTTATTTTTCCACATTACAGCTCCCTTCATTATGCCACAATCAAGAAATAGAGTGTAAGAATATTCTTCCATCAAATGATGGTGCATACTATTTCTAAATTCCTTGTGATATTGAAATTTCAATGAGTGAATTAGTCTAGGTATCCTTATTTGCAAAAGTATCAATGAAATTTACAGCCAAATTCAGGCCATTGTCTTTATAGCTGCTACAGGATGTATCTGAAATGTCTTTGTAATAGCTACAATCAATTTTTGGTGCTGTATAAACTGCATTCTTCTTTCCTGGGAAAAGACATAATTATATGGATTGGGAATGACAGATCATCTTCTGGAAAAAGAAGAATCTTTCTACAACCCGGAGAAAAAAGAAAAATGAACAGAATGGCAACAGAGGATAAAGTAAAGTTGAAAATCCATTGAAAAACTGAACCAGCCTATGCTGACGTAAGAACTATCCGAGCTAAAAGTAAGAGTTGTATCTGCTAGTCAAGAGCTGCTGAAGATCTCAATGCTTTTAGTGAGATGGGGAATTACGTAAGCTGAAAGCCCTCTAGAACACACAGGAGAAAGCAGAAAATGTCACCATTTCACTCTTAATCTGAAAGGGATGGCGACAGTGTCCCTTCCGTTCAAACTGCAGCATGAATATGTTATTTACCGTGATTCCATTGTTCTGTTATTGACAACAAATGCCATTTACCTAATGAAATACAAAGGGGTTTCATCTGAATTTTGGCTAAGCAAGGTTCAGTGCAAATCTGAACTCGGGTTTTTTGTCTTGATGCAACAATCTTCTGGATTTGCTTTTTTAAAATAAAGTAGATTTTTAATTTCCAATGGGTAGAGACCTAACTTCTCCCTCTCAGAAAAACCTAATATTATAATTCGGGCTTTTCTGTTGTAGAAATACCTGTTGTCTGATGTAAATTTTCAGAATGATTTGCCTTTTGGAAGGAGAGCTTCCAAATGACAGACAATCTATGCCAGAAAACCTGTTTCAATGATGAAAACAATTTTGCTTAAAACAGCCCCTGAAATGGTTACAACTTAAAAATGTATGTTCCTAACCCTGAGTTGTAATGGCAACTTAATTCCTAAGTATACATATCAATGTAAACAAAAATTCAATGTTTGATCTTTTTTTGTACACAACCACATAAATCGAAAACAATATTGAGACAAGTACTGTGCAGAGTGACAGGTCTCTGCATCTGAAGCGCAGCTTGACTCAGACTTTACACACAACATAAATGAAGGTCAGCACAAGTTACAACTTAATCTCGCCCTCTCTTAAAGAGAGATATTTTTCTTAAAATCCGGTTTTAGTTTAAATTTTACTCTATTTCTTTATCTACCCCTCCTTGCTCCTGGCAGATATCCCTCCCTCCCTGTGGTTAATGATGAACAGGATCTGCTTGTTCTGCCTTATGGGCAGACGGTTTCTGCCTTTCAAATACTTAATCAAGAGAGACTGACATAACTTGAGACCAGTGCAACGCGACCGGAAAGGAAGTCATTATCTATCGCCCTGATGGCACCCACATTAAGGCCTCCAGCATGCAAACAAGGGACTGTGCCCCAGCCACCATGTAGAAAATGTTCTTGTCCAGTCCACATACAATCTGGAAGGAAAGCCGTGCGTATCTGCAGTTACTGATGTTGTACAATTGACCTCAGCAGTCAGATTCGACTGCGGCTCCACAGACATTTCTTTTAGCGGAGAAGCGAGTTCAGCAGTTCTTTTCCATCTTGGGCTGTGGGACCTCACAGAGAAATCAGATTAGGGAAATAACATGGACGGAAAATACTCCTCACTTTTTAAACTTACATTTAACTTCCAGTTTTGCCTCCGAAACGAAAGCGTGATCCAATGGTGGCTGCAAGGAGTTTACCTTTCTGTAATCCAAGTGACTCTGCTGGTTTATCTGAAAAGCAACCCTACCTACCTGTAATTCAGTATTTAATTGTCTGACTTCTCCTAACAGTCTAACTGCCGTACCCTGAGCTTACTGCACATCTGGTTGTGTCCCATCAGTCTCCGTGGCCACCCACACTGCAAGCAGATGGTAAGACTTAAGGAGCCTTAGCTTCAGGTTTTGGGTGCATGTCACAGCCCCATCCACCGTGGCCACAATCAGCGTCAGGCTAGATCCTGAATTAAAACAGCTTTTTATCTTTTATCACCTCTACTTTCTCAAGAAAGAAACAGTGCAAACAAGCAATTTTCAGGAAAAGGACCTTGGGATGAGAAGATGACAGTGCCTATTGACAGAGCAACCACTCACTACGTCAAAATCTACAAATACAATAACCTGCACATAATCCTCTAAATCTGAGGAAATAGGGTTCAACTGAAATAGAACTGAATGAGCTGTGCTGTTCAAGATTTGGCCCTGTAAATTTTTTTTTTCTTCCTTGTTTATCTTTGCCAACAACTTTCTACAAAGACCGTCTTTTTCCTGTTATTTGTGTGTCTCTTAAATAGTTTGGGGAAAGTGAAGGAGAGAAAAAAACAGAATAAGAAACATCTTCTGCACTGATTTGAATTTTGGACAGAAATTCAAATCGAGCATTGGAAAAACCCATCAGTTTGTAACGTTTATCACCATCTCTGTTGAGGAAGATGTGGACAGGGTCAAGTTTGCTCCTCTCCACAGTGATGCCCAAACTACAGGTCAGGGGAATACAGAGTAGAGAGCATTAATCTGAGAAGAGGTCCCAAACCAACTTAGATCTGGAGCCTGTACTAGTGTGTCGGACTACACTAGTGTGCCCATATGCTATGCATAGCTCCTCTCGGTCTTCTGGTACTCCCTGTCTACGGAGTATTTCGGGCCAGTTACTGACTACTGAAGGAAGGCTGGCTTTAAGTAGTCAAGAGCTAAGAAGACGGGGATTTGTGGATGGTCTTATGTCCTAATGACTTTCTCGCAGCCTTGGCAGCAAAGCGAGCTCTCCTGCTGGAGCGGGAGCAAGGCCGTGTCTTTGTTACAACACTTTGATATATCAGTTTGAAGCACAACTCTCTCCTGTTCTTCAGATACAAGCAACTTGAAGAAATGAATTAGGTTATTATCTGTGATGAGTCATAATTATTTATCTTAGGAATTTAAATCAAACCGATCAAGTCAGGAGACAGTAAGGAAGCAAAATAGACCAATGAATCTGGGTAAGATTAATACTCCATTTCACATTAATTTCATCCTTCATATAAAAGAGTAGCAAAACAATGCGTATGCAAACCTCTTAGGTTAAATTTTGCTGCCATACTTATTCACGCAAGGTACAAAACACTCTTGAAGAAACAAAACGGCATTTCTAAGGCTCTTCCCTTTCCAGTATTTTATTTACTAATCTAACAAGTGCAAAAGCTCGGGAGACCAATTTTCCTTCTGCCCACAAGCACTGTCTGTTGGCAATATCTTCAAGCACAGCAGGGGTTTAATAATCTTTCTTTTTCAAAATTACTTACAAGTAGATTTCACAAGAAATGAAAATGTTAGTGATATATTTGGATTGCCCTACTGGCTGAGATCACGCTGAAATAAAAGTAGTGTTGCAAGGGTCAATACTTCTAATGCTGAGGACTACTGACTTTCTGCCTAGAACAGATGCTTGCATCACTACTGCTGAATTACTACCGTTTCTCTGACCCCAGAGAATGTAGCTGAGAACAGACCTCGGTTGTGGTAAACTCTTTCAGACGTGCAGACTGTGCCTGCACACGAGGCATCTCAGAAGGTTCATGAAAAAGTCTGCTGGAGCATATTTGAGCTACTGAAGTAACTCCCCATTTTTCTAGATACTAAACACTAGAAAATTTGTTTATTCACAGTAAGAGTTAAAGAAACTGAACATTTTCCAAAATTAGCCCTGTATTCTGTTTGCCTTCCAGGTGAAAGAGAGGAGAGAGTAATATGAGGGCAGGCAACAAAAATAAGAGAGGAAAGTA
The DNA here is from genome assembly GCF_965638725.1 of Aptenodytes patagonicus. NCBI lineage: Eukaryota > Metazoa > Chordata > Aves > Sphenisciformes > Spheniscidae > Aptenodytes > Aptenodytes patagonicus. The sequence goes on along the minus strand of NC_134955.1, from coordinate 3,080,428 downwards.
AAAATTTACAGTTGGAAGCCACCCATGGACAAACTGTACTACGATCTGGGACCTGAAAATGGGAAGAAATAACTAGAAATCGCATGGCAAATGGAAATGCTGTATCAAAGAGACATAGAAAGACAAGAAAAACAAAACTGTGAGCTGGGCGAGACTTCAAAAGGTCTCGAAGTATTCGAACCAGGCAACCATGTGGTTTTTTTCTTTCTAGGTCAGTGAGGGATAATTCATATGCATTTCAGGTGTGTTTTAATATAAAATAGATCCTGAAAACAACTTTGTTTTGTTTCTAAGTGACCAGAGACTGCCTGCACCATGTTGATTGGTACCTGGAACTCGTGTCTGTTACCTTTCCAACAAGGTATGCTAGTACAGATTTGAATCACAGGTAACCTTCTTGAGGATGCACAGATACTTCTGTATCGCTTTATCTTCATGACACAGAAAACCGCTGATCCTTCGCTCACAAAGAACTTTGGAGCATTGCATTCTCTTCACACATCTGAGTTTTGTTATAAAAGAGGCTGCTTGATTTCCAATGTAAGAATTAAATTTAGCAGTGCAAAAGCTGATTAAAATACATTTTACAGATACTTTATATATATGTGTGTGTTGGGATTGTGGCAGATTTATTGCTATGGACTTTTAGATATAAAATGAAGAAAGAAACAAAATAAGTTAAATTAAGTGAACTTCACTTAATGTGAAGTTTCACATCATTTATGTGAAAACATAAGATTAGGGTCGTTCTTGTACAAATAAAGATATCAGATATATTTTTACAACAGCCATGGCCCTTCTCTCATGAGTGGCAGACACACAAATGATGTCAGTATGTATGACTAACAACTAAAAATAAAGCAGATATTTCTGTACAGGCTACGTAATAGCCTATTAATACGAGACCATTTTGTTTAGTTTACATTTTCTTTGGACCTTGCCCATTCACAGCTTTCTCTGAGCAGTTTCCTTGTATCATATGCTGTGAACTATTGTCACTCATGCACTTCTAGTGGTTTTCGAAAGAAAAAACAGATCTGCCTCATCTTCATCTGGTGAAAGCACTTTTCACCAAGAGTTTAGGAATTCATCCCTCTCCGTGACACTTCTAATTCTACCAAGTTAAAAAAGAAAATCCATAAAAACATTTCCCAACTAATCTCTTTCTCTAATATGTTGTTCTGGGTTTTTATCCCTGTAATAAATGCCTTGCTACAGCTTTACCGTGATTAGTCTCATGGGATGTACACGTGATGAGCATCTCCCCAGGGTCAGACTGAACACGGGTCAGAATCCCAAAGCAAATGCTAATACACGTTTGAATCCCCCCAAACCACCCAAGAAGCCAGTACTTGAGCATCAGTGTTTTATAGAGAACAGTGCAGCTACCAAGTTGGCAGAGGACAGGGGCTAAGACAAAGCTTTTGATTTCTTAAATGTGAGGCTGAGGTGTTTCCAAAGTGAGGAAAAACTGAATTCCATGGGGTTTCATGTTGTTTCATTTCCTCCAAGCACTGCACACGGTGCGTCGCCAAACCCCAAACAGGCATGAGTACCCCCAGAAAATCAAAACCTCGGTGCTGACTGGATCACGGTCTTGCTCAGCAAGTCTCTAAAAAACAGAAAATATATCCGGTACCAGATGGAATTTCTGCTCAGAAAGAGAAGAAAAGCAGGACCTCCTCATAGCCAGCGGTTCTGGCACTCACACAGCACGCAAGAAGTACTGCGGATTATAAATGCTCTACTGCCCGTGCTTTTGGATGACGGAGAGGGAGCCTATCAATCTCTCACATTGGAGTAATTTTTTTTATTCTCTATAAATAATTACATTTTGACTGGAACAGGGACACGAATCCAGCTTTAACTGAACCTGTTTGAATGGCTTCCTCAACACTGTTACACAACTGAGACCTTTTTTAAAGCATCACTGCCTTTTTACCTGGACTCTTCCTTCTCTACGTGACCTTGTTGTGTTCACTCTGACATATTTTTTGTGACAACTGAGGAACCATCGACATGGTAACACAAAATAGGTTTTGATCTTGTTCTGAAAGTTTTTCCTTTGATTAGCAATGGGAGTCTGTCATACGTGTGTTCCAGCCTTGCCATGCAAATAGCCTTAAATTACGCTCCACAAGATTCCATCCTAAGTACTAACTCTGACAATCCCTATATACGCTTTTTCTAAAAGCAGACTGACACGTATAAATACCTCAACTAGACTTTACTGCATCGAAGTTCTATAAAATGCTCTAAAGCAAGTGTGCCTGCAAATGCTAGACCTCTACCAGATTTTAATTCAATGTGCAAATCATATACTTGAAGCTGAAAAAAATAATCCCTGCAGGGATGATTTGATGTTGAATGGGCATGTCTCCCTTTTTCTGACAGTAATAATGAATTTATAGTCAGTTTCAGCAAACATAGATTTTCCCTATAAATAAAGATGCAAAACTCACAGGCCAGACACGATCTCATTTTCTATTTCAGCATTTTGACGTTCGTTGGTGAGTGTCCCCCACAAAAATCGTTGGTCTCAAGTTTAGATCATACTATTGTAAGAAGATTTGGAAAGCGGACTAATTTCTTGTTGCATTGTTTTCCAGTTACTGTCATAACTACTTGGAACCAAGGGCTCCGGAACGATTTTCTTTAAAATATTAAACTCTTCAATGAAATTTAAATCCCTTCTTCTTGGGATGTTTTTGCATATAATAGTCTCAAATTCTAATGTAAACAAGCAGCCAGACAACGAACGCCCCTACAAAACGCAGCATCCCAAGCAACCTGTTGCACTGTTTCTCCTCTTTTGCCAGGGAACACATTTTCTGTCTTGTCTTTCTCCAGAACTGCCTGGAGTCTCTACTGTTTTATTCTGGTGACGAGAATCTCTGTTGATCTTACATCCTCTACATAAACAAAAATATCGCTACATCTTTAAATCCAACAAGAACACAATTGTGTAGGGATACAACGTCCCCCTAAGAATAGATGATGGTGCTCAACCATACTCATTCTTTATCTGTTGGCACCTCCTAGATCTCTGTAGACACACTAGTTCAGAAAGTTATTTAGTACCACTCACGACCCCCAAAATTTCATCCTTTGTAGGTACCGGCAATTCTTCCTGGTGGTGTTAAATTTTCTGAGATTACGAATAAGCAAAGAGTTCTGGCATGTGCTTAAGTCTCGCTTTTTTTAAACTTTTTTTTCCCACTGTAAGCGACTTTTTTTTCATTTTCTTGTAATTGACCAGCAAGCATCTTTCTCAACTGTCTTGTTTCTCCACCCTTCCAGTGAGAACTCCATACTCCATACAGAAGACCCCAGGCCTTCACATTTTAACCCAAGAACCAGTATTCTTTTGTAAAGGTATGAAAAGATCACATTTGCTTTAAATTTGCTTTACATTTTTGCGTGACAGTTACTCATAATGTAGCTTTACCTCTCTAGATTGTACCCATTCTTTTGACACTTGAAGGCTTTTATGAAGTAGTATTATGCGTTACTTCTCTTACATTTATTCTCATACACTGGGTGCTTGCAAAGCTGGTCCCCAACCATGCAAAGCTCTGTCAATTTTGTTTGAATTTGAAGATGACTTCTGCTTTTCATGACTTGAATTTTATTTGATATTTGGCATTCTGAAGAAATTCTATAACCTCAGAGCTTTGCTTGCCCTCTATTAATTTTACTCTAGCCGAGATAACTTCCATTAACTGAGAACTTTTACAACGTTTTATGAAGTGTTCATATGGGCTCTTCCAAAAGTTCTTGTGCACTATTTTCTTTAGATCATAATCATTGCTTCCTACCTGATCAGGGCACAATCTCCCAGGATGCAAAATTATCCTTTCAGTTCTATAGACATCACCAGCTCTCCTAAGTTTAACCTTCCTCCTTCATCCTTGCATTTAAAATGAATCTTGCATATGTTTTATCTGTAAGTGCAGCATTCTTCAGATTTCTGTCCTACACCTTCTGAAGGCTTAATGAAAATTATTAAACCCAAAAACACCTCAGAATCAGCCACACCCAAAAATAAAAATACAAAAATACCTTCTAATGGCTCCCCATTTTTTTCCAACTACTGTTTGCAGGCTCAAGGGAGGAGATATTTGAAGTTTTCCTTTGTAAGATAAGCAGTTTCAGTTGCAAGGACGTTTTCAGCTGCTTAACACTTTTATTTAGGACACTGAATTTATTCCCGTTTATTTGATTTCCGTAACTGGTATTTGGTTTGTATGGGTTGAGCAGAAAGTCTTTTTATTCCATGACCAGGTTAATCTGGATGTGCAAAACCACAGCTGAAACTGCGTAACAATGCACCCTTAGGAAGGTCAATCCTCTAAACCACATTGTCCGCTTTCTCAGCCGTACCTGGATGTACTTACTGTCTTCAAAATAATAACACAAAGTTTGGCCTTGATTTTAACATATTCTTAGCTGGGAAGTGCACCAGTGGACAGAAATTATCCATGCACTGCCACACTTCCTCCTTGTCCTGGTTTCGGCTGGGGTAGAGTTAATTTCCTTCCTAGCAGCTGGTACAGTGCTGTGTTTTGGATTTAGGGTGAGAACAATGTTGGTAACGCACCGATGTTTTAGTTGTTGCTGAGCAGTGCTTACACTAAGTCAAGGACTTTTCAGCTTCCCACACTCTACCGACTGAGAAGGCTGGGGGTGCACAAGAAGCTGGGAGGGGACACGGCCGGGACAGCTGACCCCAACTGGCCAAAGGGACATTCCATACCATGGGATGTCATGCTCAGTACATAAATTGGGGGGGGTTGGCCAGGGGGCGGTGACCGCTGCTCGGGAACTGGCTGGGCATCGGTCAGCAGGTGGTGAGCAACTGCATCGTGCATCACTTGCTTTGTATATTCTTTTATTATTATTATTATTATTATTATTACTATTTTATTTTATTTCTATTATTAAACTGTTCTTATCTCAACCCACGATTTTTCTCACTTCTACTCTTCTGATTCTCTCCCCCATCCCACCGGGGCGGGGGGAGAGTGAGTGAGCGGCTGTGCGGTGCTCAGCTGCCGGCTGAGATTAAACCACAAAACTCCCCAAAATATTTACAGTAGGTTCTACCTACCTACTTATCCTGTCTCACGAGGGGACTTCTTCCACTTAACCAATAAATTGTTCCTTGAGGAAAGGGCTTGAAACAGACTTGACCTTATCCCTGCTTCCTTCCTGAGCTGCTTAGATAGCTGACATGTTTACAACCTTTTAAAGCCCTGGAGTTGTCTTTCTATTATGACTACAGAAGCAAATTACGTGCTCTGTGTAAAAGACAATGCTGCTATTACTGCACATATTTCTGAATTTTAGTAGTACTTTGAAGTCACTTACAGTTAAAATGGTAGCTGAATATGCATTGGTTACAAAATAGAACTAGGAGCAAAATACCCTGTAAAGAAACAAATGCATAAAAGCACTTTTACTGAACAGATTTTTTCCTCCCTGAAATAGAAGAGAATTTTAAAATAAAATTTCCATCTAGCAGAAGAAAACGTCGATTCAAAATTAATTACATACTCACCTTTGACTCTGTCTCCTTTGTGCAGATGAATTTCCCCTTCTCCTTGAGGTTGATATGGCTTTACGACAATAAATAGTCTTCCAGGTACAGCACTGTAAAGCTTGCGTTTTGGACCCTGATAATCCAAGGCAGACAGAGTATCCTTGTTGGCACTAGGATTGTAAACGGCACTGGAAATTGAAATTAAAAAACATTAACTCGTTATTTAAAATGGGTAAAGTTAATCATTTACCATCACATTAGCAGGATTGAATTAAGCGGTGAATAACGTAATTGTCTTCCAGTAAGGCATCTAACCCTGCAGAAAAAATATACATTTTTCATCCCAAATACATGCTTTTAATGGTTGAAATCTTTCAATATGAAACATGATCAATATTCATCTGACCATGATGGCCTAGAAAACACATAACACTGAAGTTTTTAGTTTTTCTGCGAGTTAAACTTGCACACTCACAGACCCTGATGAAGTTTAAAATGTATATGCAAATCATACATTACAAGCATCACAATTTGTCGGAAAGACTTTAAAACGTCACTATTTACAGTTATTGTTGGGAATGGATATCTTTGTACTATTGTAACGTTACCTGAACAATCAAGACAACTGAATTATTAACTGAATGGACTGAAAAATCAAGTTACTTCATCACTCCAAGGCCTGGAGCTAAATTTTAGATCTGCACAAAGCATGGTTCTTATGGCTAACGTATTCTCCGGAAGATCATTTCTTATTGATGGCAATCAATAGCTCTCCCAGTGACTTCAGAGTGGTATGCCCAGAGAAGCCACAGGTCATCAAACAACTCACAATCTACTTGTGGTGTATAAAGAAGAAATTATTGAAAGCCGGTGAACGATCCATAAGATCATTATTAAACCTCCCGAAAAATGAGTGAGCTGCCAAAAATGTAAGGTGAGAAAAAGGCAAATATTAAAGAGGGGGGAAACCTATAGGAGATATCGTAACAAACTTGCAATGCACTACTATTCAACTTTTGAAAAAAAAAAAAAAAAATAAAAACTTGAGGTCTTGCACAGAAAGTCTAGAAACAGAAAATATTATTGAGAAAGAAGAATATTCGTAAAGATTTATAGGAAAAAGATAGAGTACCAAAGGAAGAAGAATGATTTAATGGTGGCCTAGCATTGTAACATTTCGCTTACTTTCTTGTAAGGAGCAAGAAAAGATCTCAAACTGCTATAAGCAAAATGAAAGACGAGGGCTGGAGTTTACTGTTTCTTCGCCCTTTTTTTTTAACCAATCTCCTACAAAAATAGGAGCCAATAAGGCTCTCAATATAGGGAAAGAAGAAGTTGTCTGGTAAAAAGCCAAACACAGTGGATCTTCCGTATCAGGAACACTTCCTGCAGTAACTTCTTTACCATTTGGAATAGCATCCCCCTTTCACCTCGCTGTTCCGTTCTTCTATTACTGTGAACAGGCGCTAATAAAGATAAGCCGTACTTCAGTGTTTAAAAGTGAGCTCTGGCTGCACGTCTGTGATGGAGTTTGCATCAGAAACCTCAGCCAACTCTCGCAGTTGTTTAAAGGAAGACAGAAAAAGATGATGTCTGGGTTTCAGTTCTTTTGCTCCGTTTCTTTTTCCTTATAAGCGAAGAAACAGTCATCACCATAAAAAAAAAAATCCAGATCTATAGACTGTTGCTACACATCCAATTTCCACTTCTATCAAGCTTTATTTTAAGCCTAGTCTGGTAGCAGCCAGGTAGCAGCTATTCATAATTTTATGTCCCAGCATCTTCTTTAACTCCTATCACAGAAGATTCATTCACTCTCTCTTTACCGAAAGAGGAGGGGGAAATGGAACACTTAACCTTCGCACTGAATGCATCATTTCTCATGAGACAGGCTTACTAGTGGAAATCAGGGCTGCAACATGGGATAGATGGCTTCTTAAAAAAAGATCTTTCCTCTCCCCGCCTTGTCCCCGGCTTGGGCTCCCAGCCCAGCAAGTCCCATGCCATGAAGGCGCAGGAGGAGGATGAGATTCCAGAAGACGTGCGGACGTGTTTCCCTCTCGCCCAGAAGAAGGTGGCCATCCTTGATGGCTCAGCCCTGACCGACGCTGTGCTGGCGCTTCCTTTCACTAATCACTGTGGGACAAATTCCACAGGAAGGGTGCCAGTTCCCCTGCCTCCCCCAGCTCCCTCCCCCAAACCAGTTTGGTATGAAAAGCAGCAGCCTGGTGAAAATATAAACACCTGAGCCACACAGGCTGTAAAGATCACATGCACCCCTTCCAGCATCGCTTTCCAGCCCTCTCTTTTCCACAATGCAAACCCCACAAACCTCATTAACCCTTTGTCGTACTCGAACCTTCTCCATTAATTAACCTATCCCTTCTGGCTGCTTCTGCTCCAGAATTCAATCTCCTGCTATATCAAAAAGGTCTTTTTCATCTAAGGGGAACAACAGCGTCATGGCGAATGTATTATTTGCAAATAATAAGCAGAGACAGCAACAATTCCCACATTTAGCTGACAGTAAGTAGGTGGCCATACAGTTAAACAAAATCTGCGAGGAAGTGTCACGTAAGGTGCCATTCATGACTGCAAAACGGGCCTGTGGCAAGAAAAGGCATTGCTTGCAGGACAAATTATATATAAAATCCTTTCAGTTGTCTTTAAATTTAGAGAGCCTCCAGCTCTCTTCTCAGTACTTGCACGTGCTCTGGACATCTCTGAAACAAGTCTTGATGGTACATATGAAACTCTGCAGCTGGGTAGCAGTTTAAGTAGCTGTGATACTGATGCACTAAGAGAAAGACCAAAATTTTATTTCCACAAAATTTCAGGCATTAAATTGGTTTCCACTATCATTTGTGCTAGTTTTCAAAATCACGTGCTTTCAGAAAGGGAAGAGGAAAGTGGCTGAATAAAGTCAAAGCAAATAAATGTTTGCTTATTCAAAAAAAATTTTTAATTCTTCCCCTGCCTCAAAGGATTGTTGATACTTCAAGAATTTGGAAGTGCGTTATCCCAGAAATATTGATGAAAAGGCACTTTTTATCCCTCCCAGCCAAAATAATCATTGACTCTAAGGTAAAACCACCCACTCTGGTGGCATCAGCCGCATCCAGTGGAGTACAAGGGCACTCATTCTCTGAAAAGCACCTCCTCCCTTAAGCGAAGCCTCATTACAACCTGTTTTTAAGCTGATACAGGTCTCTGTGAGGAAGTGTCACCCGAATTATAACCAAACGAGTTTTTGCCGTTACTGTAACATACAACAAGGTAAGATGAGTTTGCTCTACTGCATGAAACCCCTGGCATAAGAAATTTGCGTCCTGTTCCTTCCAGTGATTCTTACATTTCAGACGACTCTTTTTTTTACAACGCACCATATTTCCACCCTCCGGCAGTATTGTTACTATCACAAATAGCGCTTGTCAGTTTGGGTGCCTACAGCCAAGGAGAGAAGACGACTGTGCAAGGTAACAGGTGACAGCTTCAACTACACGACGTTCTGGTTTACTGACTTGAAAACTCAAGTAAAGATCCATCACACCTACAAATGACAGAGAGAAACCAACAGCTGCCTTTCTTAACAATACTCATGTCCTTTTCTACTCTGAACAGCGGATGTTTTTTGATACTAGGAAACAGGACAGACAAAGCCTGATATTTTAAATGACCATTGAATTAAATGTGTTTTTGTCAAAACATTTAAGCTCTAATTCTCTCCATCAGTACTCAGCTCTGCCTCCCTTCATTTTTGCAGCCCTGCGCTTGAACCCCCCGTCCTGGTGCAGCTCCATCGCTTGCACACTTGACAGATGCAGTTCCCGAGTCCTCCTCAAAGTGAAGCTGTAATTGCCTGTTCAAAGGGCAGTGGCTTCACAAAGCTGGAGCCCCCTTTTGTGATCAAAACTCAGACACAATCCTCTGTTTTATTGTATTACTTACAATACCTACATCACACTAATTAGTCAGGATTTGCTCTCCAGTGGGACAAAGCTGCAGGATATTTGCAGAGAGTGCCTGCTAAATCACATTTGTAATTCAAGAGGAAAGGAAGAGCAGCAAAGTCATAGGGAATGCAAAACCCTGCAGCAAGGATAATCATGAAAGAAGCCCCTGACATCAATCACCACCATCTCAAGAAGCCCCCTTTGCTCTCGGCCAGCCTCCTACACAGCCCCACTTATTCCCCCCAGTTATTCCCTCTATTTTCCTCTTTGGTTCACCACACATCTACAGAAGGGAGGACTTAAACAGTCTCTGCTTCACCACCCATGAGCAGCTCCAACACAGGTTCCAGGCATGACCAATAGTTTCATGGAGGGACCAAGTATCTCAGAAACATTTTACTTTGCTGTTAAATATAATCATTATTTCAACTATTAAAAGATCTTGAGAACTAGCACCTTGATTTGGAGGTGCAAACTCAGTGATAAGTCACTGCTGAGCTTTGCTGAACTTTAAAGTCTGCCTGGCTGCTGGAGCTCTGTGAGGAAACAGCTGGCTTTGACTGGAGCTTCCAATTAAAATATTCACACTTGGACATGTTCCACTGTGCTGAGGTTTTATTACTTATATATTATAGAGAGTGCAAAATGGGCACATAAATAACGTAAAAGAACATGGCAGTCCAGCATGATGACGTTAGGGATATCTCACGCTGTGCAAATAGTCAAAAAGTCACCTGATGTGCCTGTGCTGCTGCCGTTTGGCATCCTCTCCCAGCCTGTTTAGGGATGGCGACCGGCTCCGGGAGGACGGAGTGTAACTCCCCACAGTTTTTACAGTTCCATTAGGATTATTCTGCATCTGTTGAAGTAGATGAGGTGAAAGGCTGCGGTGTGAAGAAGCAGAGGAGGAGGCTGACCACTCAGGGAGGTTGTTGATGTTCAGATTGTTGTCGCTGTTGGAACGAAGCAAGATCCGAGGTGCTGCTAAGGTGCTTGGAGGTCTCCGCCTTCTGTTTGAATAGGTGGGAGCCTCTCTAAAGGGCACTGTGTAAAGAAAGACATCCAGGGTAATCTCAGATGATTTCACCACTCATATGTGTTTACCACCCCATAAAAAGATTTAGCAACATATGGCATTGTTTCTTCTGCGGAGACAGAAACTCTACCTTGCCTGCATAGCTAATAGAATTAATTATCTTTAAAACATCATTAAAACCAAAAACAACTGGGCAACGTTAACCTGTTTACTGGCTTTAATAAATAGTTAGGCAACACCAGCAGCATGAGTCTGCTGAACAGTCTGAACTATGGCCTAGGAAACGGGAAACACCTCATTATTGCCAAGTTTGAGTCTCGGAAAGTTCATATTCGTGCTACGTTGTCACATTCAATCAGAAAGCTACAGAACAGGGCTGATCAGCAGAATTTTTGATGTATGATCTAACTTCCTTCTCCCATTGGCACCCACACTGGGAGAATTTTGCTCCATTGCCAGTTCAAGCCTAACCCGAAGTCTGTAGCGTTAACAGTCACCTTATCCCCGTCTTCCAGGTTAAAAATTGAGGACATAGACTTTTCTCCTGGCAGAACTCTATTACATTGCTATAATCCCCAGGTATTCCTCTCTTTCTAATCTAGGCATTTCTACCACATCTATTACTATTGTATATAGAACATATTACCCGAGGGTAATACACTCACTTCGTCACGTGCCGTGTCCCAGAGAGAACATGACTGTATCCAAAGGCTGCAATATACTACTTAATGAAATAGCCATAACAGAAAACAAAAGCAAGGGCAATAAAAATCGAACACAAACCAGAGGGCCCATCCTTTCATCAGTGTTATTGGTACAGTGCTGCAGTCATACGAGAATTTGTACCAGCAGACACTAGATTTTCCAGATCTCCTTTTCTCACTGTAGTGGGTCAGTTAGTTCCAAGTGCAACTTAAAAGGCAAATTTCCTAATAAAAGGCACCCAGCTATCACTAGATGCGATGGCATTTCCCACCCATCTTATAAGGTACTAAAGGATCTGACCCTGAGAACTCATGCTTGCCTCGGTCCCCATTCATGCGACTACTCTCATTAATTTATTCAGTGGAACTCATGGAGTCGCAGGATTTGATCCAAAGTGCACATATTTACATCTGAAAAGTCGCAGTAGTATAACTAACAAAAGGCAGGCAGGCATTATTCTGAGGACTTTATTGAGCTGTTGTAATTTTCAAAAAAATCATATTTCAATTGGGAAAGAAGCCCCACAAAATATCATCCTACATGTCTAAAGTGCCAGTAAGTGCCATTTATAAAGTGCCAGAAATGTCTACGCACTCAATACCCTTCAAAAACACACAAAAACCAGAATAAGAATGTCTGTCATACTGTGCAAGTAAATGAATTCATATAAATATGAATATACATAGGAATCAATCTGTCCTGCCTTGAAATACAGCCTTTAATTGAGAGAACACAGCAAAATTTAAGGTTTCAGAGCAAAACTGAAAGCATATTTGTAACATAAAATAAAGATGGAACTGCAAGTAAAAGAATGGCTTATATAATTTTCACCAGAATCAGTTTAAGATTAACTGAATATTTTAAAATAACATCCTTCGTATTTCCCACGAGCTGAAACTTTCTCTGGTAAATAGCTCAACAACATCGGAACAAACAAGAGAAGAGTGTGCAGAGAGAGCAAGGGCTTTAAATTCATTTCCATAATATTTCATTTGAAACAAGGCTGAAATAAGGGAAGCAGTCTTTAAAAGCTGTTAAAGGGGATAAAGCATGGAAGTCCAATATTTACGCTAGAAACTGGCAGAAACTCTGGCTAATTTTCAGACTATTCCAAATTTTTCATATTTCATATTTTTTTAAGATTTCAAAGCAGCAGAGTATGTCACTGAAAGCACCTTGGTGCTTCAAATGTCACGGTGAAAGCCCCGGTTAGTACTAACTCAAAGAAAACTCACAGCACTTGTTTCCAAAATTGACATCTACAGATCCTCCAGACCGATGTATTTGACATAGACGTGCCGTTTGTGCATTCCTGTATTTCTGACATTCGGCATACGGCTCTAGGAATTATTTCATTGAAGGCAGGGATCTTTCCCAGGTACAATAAAGCAGAATAGCTACTGTAATAATTTCAGGAAAGGACAAAGCACACAAAACTGAGTATAGGGAATGTTTTGCACATACAGGTTTGCTACCTGAAGGTCGCATGCTGTTCCCTTGGGGTCACCAAAGTATGTCTTGGACCTCAGTAAAAATTGGATCTGACCCTTAGATATTAATTTTTCATGAACTTAAACACTCCAAGCAGACTGCCGAGCCTTCCAGCCACAGACTGATAAAACTAAATTTTGCCAACATTTTGGGGATGTTTACTGTAACTTCTGAGAGGTTGGTGGGATATCTTCTGGCGGGAGTGGGAGGGAGCACGAGGGGCACGGTGCTCAGGCACGGCGACAAGACGGACGGAGAATTGCTGAGCACGTTTATACCGACAGATTTTAGAAAAAACAAAACTGGCACATTCATTCCTACTGAAAAACAGGGTATACACACTCTCCAGGTGCCAGATTAAATGACTTCTTTTTCCCTTACATACCTTAGAAGGATTTTACACGACCATTTAGGAGTCAGCTTTTGCTTTGCTATTAATGTTCTATTCTTAAGCAGAGAACTACAAGCAAAATTAGCCTTTACTACAGAAAATAAACAGGAAAGGGGACAACTAATTACACCAATTGACGTGTGTCTAACACAAATCTTTTATAGAAAGAGTTAAAAATAAGCATTTCCGTGCCTAAAGTGATTAACATTCCACCCAACTGTTTCTTTTCCCCAGCAATCTGCAAACTGTAAGTGGGTGGATATTTTTTTAGCTGCTTCTTATAGGCATTATTTATATTATTTTCACAATAAAAAAATAACTACAACACAAAATGATGAAATGCCAATGTCCACGCTTTAACCCCTGCTGGACACTGTTTCTCCCTAATATTTCACCATCTTCAGAACTGTAAGAATAACTGCTGCAAAACTTGTTTGGGAAAAACACTTGATATAAAATGACATGAAAATGTCTGAACTAATTTCATGCCCCTAAAGTTTAAAATTATCATCCCTAAAAGCGTACCTGAAAGTACCGTTTAATCCTTCCTCCAGCTCTCAGAATTCTATTCCTGGCATTTCATACAGCTGAAGGGGCAATTCAGCACCATTCACTGACAAAATTCACCTAGGAAATTCCTTACGTGTCTTCAAATGCATTTCTTAGGGAACAAAAACATTTTTATAACTACTTGACTCTTCAGAGAAACACCTAAAATGAATAAAGTCACATCCAGCCTTAAAAATCAGTTGCCTAAATGGACTGTCTAACACAAAATAATTTTGAAAAAGAAACTGCAGGAATTGATTAATTATAGAGTCACTAAGCCGATCATATCAAATGTACACAAGAAAACCGGTCTGAAACATCAAAGTGTTCTGCTTTCATTGCTTACCTTCTTTCTTTGTGAAGGCATTTAACAAAGACTTCATTTTCCCTTTTTACTTTAGCAGCAATCCCCTCATTATATAACCTTTGCTGGGAAGAAAGAGGCAAAAAAATAAAATAAAATAAAATAAAAAAAATAAAGCTACCCAATTGCTATGTGTTCAGGCTGCCTGCACCCTGACATAAGCAGCAGGTTTCTGGGCACTGTGTAATTGCGAGCATAGCTGGGCATGCAGTACCCAGCGTTCTGGTGACAAAGCCCACCCCACATTCTGTCTGTCAGCTGGGAGCCAACTGTGCATAGACTGGAGCTGCTCAAAAAAAAAAAAAAAAAAAAAAAAAAAAAAAAAAAAAGAAATCTTGCTATCTTTCACAGCATTAGTCATGTGAACTCCACCGCCACAGCCTTGCAGACGATACTCTTGCTTCCGCGAGCGCTGGCTGCATTTGTGCGGGAGCGAACGCGGGGCTGAGGGAGGTGCAGGCGGCCCGAGCTCCGAGGGGGCCAAAAAATCACATTTGCAAAGGGCAGGGGGGGAGCGAGGCGTGAAAAGGTACTTCGCAGCAGCGCTCCGCAGGCTGCAACTGGGGAAAGGAAAACCTTGATGGAGATGAGAGCTGCTGTAGAAGTGCATTTAGCTTTTAAACTTGCACAGCTGACTCTCAGTGCGCAGAGGCTTTGTGTTATTTAGTTGCTTTTTGCTATTTGTTTATTTGCTTTTTGCTATTTATTTGCTTGCTTACTGCAATAATCCAAAGAGCCGATTTGGGGAAAAGTACCAATCGCACCAAGCTTCACACAATGACTACGTTAAGAACGGAGGCAAAACTGCCACTAAACAGAGTATCTTAACATGGCCTATATTCCAGTCTGAAACAGATGAGATACAAGCACAATTATTTTCCACTCCCCTTCCATTGCACTGGAATAAAACAGAATTTCTGTTCGCACAGGGTAAAAATATGAAAAATTGACCAAGCCGTTTCGCTAAATTCAGTGCAGATGCCAGAAAATAAATGATGTAGCCATTGCAGTTTTTAAAGTACTAGTTCTGAAAAAAAATTCTATAGATAGCTATGCCAGCCAGTGCAAACATGCTCCCAGAGGAAGAGCAAATAACTGAAACAGGCAGATAGGAAGCAGGGGGGAGGTGCTAACAACCACAAAAATTTTAAGCGTAACTAGTTAACTGTAAGATATAAAGATTCCAAAGAATAGGAAAGTCACTGTTTAAAAAAAGCAGAGTAACCTACATTAAGAAATTGTGGTCAAATAGTACAAACTATATAACAGTTAATAAATATTTATTCCATTTCAGACATCTCTGCTGATCGCTAATGCATCTATTTTGAAAATTAGGTCTTTTTCTCACTGAGAAAACTGCTTCAAGAAAGACAGAACATAAATGACTTAAATGGATTTAACCTCTGTATGCATAATGATCTCCTATTTAACATAACACTGAAAAGAATTAGTAAGCATAAATAAATTGAATAGTTTAAACTTAATTTAACATTACAGTGTTTACATAGTTATTAATTTATAAAGAAAGGAATTTTTCTCTAAATTAATAGAATTTTACGCTTTGGTTGAATTTATTTTTAAAAGCAACTATTCTTCGCAGGTGGAAATCTTACCAGCGCAAATGTCCCACACAGCACATGTACATCATTAAACGTCTTTATCTGACAGGAAGAATTTTCTTCTTAACTTTGGAAAGATGCAAAGCTTTCTAAAGGATAACTTTGAACTGTTATTCGCTAACTTATACATATGTGCATTAATCAGGTCCCCAGAAGAACCAATATTGTTTCCAGAACGAGAACTGCTATGCCAGAACAACCGTGCCACTAATTTGAATTATAAGCTTCCATGCGTTACTTTTTCTAATATCTTCATTCAAACTCCTTGATTATATTTGGAGCTACAAATGACAAAGGAGCTATAATTATTAATAATATTTTACATTTCTGTAGTGCTTTCTAACTAAACGTAGCCAACAGTATGCGAGGGCTTGTGAATTCTGCATGGAAACCTCAGTATCTGGTAGCACTCCTGTTTCGATAGCCAAATGGAGACCGGCAGAAGCGAGTTTTCTGGTGGTAGTTCCTGAAATGCTCAAGAAAGAGACCGAAATCTTAATTTTTGCTTACTGATGGGGCTGAGATAGTCCTTGGTAAAAGTGAGGCGAGCGCTTGCTGGTGATCCTTACTTTTAGCAACCACGTGGTAACGTAAGGGCTGTGCCGCTGCGCAGTGTCTCCTTAACTCCAGGCATTGCCGTAATGCCTGGGGGCACAGGTTTCCTAGGGGGTGCATCTTCATTTTACACAGCGTAGGGCAATATACTTTACTGACGATACAGAGCATAGCTTGATCCCCGCGTACTTCAAGAGGAGAATTACCTGTCATGCCCACAGGAAAAGAAGACAACCACCGCCTCCCTCTGCTCAGTTCTGCGCTTGAATAACCAGAACACCAGTCACAGAACATTACGGACAGGCTATAAGCATTAACTACCCGCAAAGGGATGGGATCTCAGCGTTGCTCGTGTTTCTCTAAGCAGAACGTCCTGGGCGTTTTACTGAGAAGGTGACACTGGTGTAGAAACCTGGGAGTCGAACCCTCAAACTGCCTCTTCCTTTATGGGGGTGTCAGCGTTTCAAAGTAATCGTAGCCTAAGTAATCATAACCTAATCACAGCAGTTAGGCGAGGAAAGGGTTAACTCAACTGTGCTCACTCATGTCTGTTCACATACAGTAAAATAAAAACAGACAGGCAACTGTAGTCAATCAAAATCGATCCCAGGGGGTATTTTTATTAGATTCTTGCCGGAGCTGTAGCATTTCATCATCTAGAGGTTTCTAATCAGCATCATAAAAACATAAAAAATATTACAGTCACTTGAAATTATTGAGTTTCATGGAAATTGTGGGAACTCCTTCCGATCTACACCATCAGATATACCACCTGATGAGTGATCATTTTATTCCATTTAACTGTCTGTCTTTTCCCCAACGCAGAAAATGTAATTTCTTCCCACATGGCAGAGCCTACTGCAATAAACACTATTGTACATTTGGAAAATATGACAATCAAGGAAGTCAGTGAACTATTTGCAGCTGCAGTTTTTGATTTTTTCTAATTTTCACTAATAGCTTATTAGAATTTGTTTATTTTAACTGAAGTCCTAAAATCTGTGGTGTTGGGAAGTTAAAAAAGAAAATATTCCAGCAGCTTCCACCTTTTCCTGAAAGATTTTCTGACTCACAATGGTAGTCTTGGTATTATTAGCTCAGGACAAAAACCTAATAATTTGACTATGCTAGCACACAACCCAAAAGCCATTAGCATCCATAATCTAAAAATCATGAAGAACCTTACAAACAGAGGTGAGGTAAGCCCTGATTTCCCTACTGCTTCTGTAGGTGCTCAGGAAAATGTGTGCGAGCTCTGCATGGGGATGTGTCTGAGAAGAAAAGGCCACCTTCAGCAGAAATCAAAACATGGGCTCTTAAGTTCATTTTGAGGAGCATTTTTTTGTACATTTGTAATGTCAGGCTCCCAAATTTCATAGGTATTTCAGTCCACAGCTCCCATTAGAAATCTATGGAAAACCAGTGACTGACTGACATACTCTGAAGGATCTATTTTTAGGCACTTAAATGCCTTTAGAAAAAGCAAAAAATTATCTGACCAAACCTATGCTCTTATTTAATCGTCCCACCAACACGTCTCTAAGAGCAAGGGCATCTCAGATAATGGTAGAACACAGTTACGATTGCCATGCTTTATTCTTTTTTCAATTTTGTCCATTTTGGAGTTCTTGCCAGAAAAATCCCTTTAACTTGTATACACATCCAGGTTTTTGTTAAAAATACAGTTCTTAGCATGTATAAATGCATTTCTCTCCACTATAAAATAGGCTTCCCGTATGCTAAGCCACCAAATGGAGAGTTAGACAAGAAAAGACAGATTCAAATATAGACTGTAAAGTACAAAAAGACTCCTGAAAAAAACCCAAACCAACCCTAGGCTGGTACAGTGCTTCTCGATTACTTTCTTATTCCAGAAAGCCACAAGGTGGTCAGGAACACAGGCAGTGGTGACAGATTCGGAAGGAATCCACCTCAGGGGAACAACTAAACCTATTGTATAAAGCAAAGGGTTTGTTTTGGGGTTTTTTTTTAATGAAAAAAAAATCTGGGGAGTTTGCTCAGAAAACTGTAGTTAAACCAGCACTGAGAGAGAAGCATCTGAGCCCAGTCAAATGGTGCTCGAAGAGCCCAGCCTTAGCTGACCTAGCGTTAGTATCTCTCTTGCCACATCACTGTTAGCATCTTCTTGCCACCCAGCTACTATTGGTATCAGTCAGCTCCTGGTAGTCGCCTTCAGGCAGTCAGTCCAAGTTGGAAGGGTAGGATGGGGGCAGGAGACTGTGTGTAGGAAAGGACAGCAGAGGGATGGCTCAGGAACAGATGGCAAGAGTTATCAATTAGAAAGAAAAACAAAAAATAGCAGTGCAAGTTCCATAGCCATGTGTCAGACATCCCTTCCGTCACCGGGCATTTCTGCTACGTTGCCGTCCCCAAACTTTGCTCTATGTGACAAGGGCCAGTCTCACTCTGCTCTCACGAGGAACCTAGCCCATTCACAGAACTTGCTTAAAAAACAACAAGGAGTTGGAAGGCTTCATTAGAGGCAATTCTTCGTGTGGTGAGCTGGCCACTGCTGGGCTCTCCAGTTCTGCAGAAAACACTTTACGTAATTCCTGTTATTAGAAGTATTTTAATAACTAAGCACGTGAGGTGTATGTGTTCGCGGGTACATTTCAAAGGAATTTAAAAGTTGATGAATATACAGTTGCCACACATGCTTAAAATCGTGGGAAATGAAAAATCAATCCCTCTTTCGTACCATACTCACATGATTACCAATAAGCCTTCACTAAGATTACAGCAGTACTGCAAGAATAACATTCAAAGAGCTGCATGCTTCTGCAGAAGGGAGACATGCTCACCTTAAGGCTCTACTTTCAGATGCTTACACAACATCAAGAAGATACAGAGAATCTCCTATTTAGATCACATTTAAAAATTGCTAAGTATTGCTTAAAACTTGTTGTGTGTCAGAACAAATGTCTGAAATCTCTTTGATAGGTTAGAAGATAATAGGTTTAGAAATTATGGTCCAAAAGAGCTTGAATACCATGCGCTTACCCTTTCTTAAAAAAAATTTACCAGGCTCAATGTGGCAATATCTGCAAATATCTGAAGCTCTGACTGCAGCGATACAGATACACAGATCAGAATTTACCTGAGAACCGAAATAAAACCTCCGTCCCCAAGGATGAGAGGCTGCTTTGTAGCCTGCAATTGCATGAGGAATCTGGGTCAGGGGTGCAGATAAAAGCGGAACAATGGAAGGTTAAAAGGTGGGAAAATGAACCCCTCCGATTTGGTGTGAAAGGCTGGAAGTGGGGAGGAAACAATGGCCAATAATGAGGGAGATGTCTTGCAAGTAGCAGCTTGAAGAGAGAGAAGAGAAAATGCAATGAGAGAAAGCTACAATAGCTGAAGAAGAATTTTAAAACACGATTGAAATCTATCAGCAATGTCGAAGAAAGCAGCCTATTTGAATAAAATATGTATGGCTCACTTTCATTCTAACAGGTATACTGCAATAAAGAAAAAGCAACTCATCCCAATAAAAACCTGTATTTTATGTAGTTCTGTTTCTGCAGAGTATTCTCCCTCAGCCAGAGGTGGGGAATGGGAAGGCCAGCTCTGACAAGGGTTTCTCAAGGTTTTATACTCCCGGAGCACCCATAGCCCCTCATTTCTATTATGCATGTTTGGGTTGAAAGTAACATCAAACCTGACTCTGAATAGTACAAATAATTACAATAAATATTTGTATCTATCTTCGATACACTTGTGCACCCAGATAACAAATCGTTTTTTCTGCTGTTTGTGAAGACCTTTCCACTGTAGCATGGCCAAGGAAAAAGAAAATCTTTTAAAAAGTAAATAGGTTTTGTGAATCCTTTCAAAAAAGGCAATGGGTGATTTGCAGTAGATAAAACAAGAAACTACTTTAATTGATTTGATTACTTTTTGATGGCATTTCTTTAAACATGGACTGGGCTGATTTCATGGTCTCTTTTCATCAGCAAGTAGAACTCGTGCAGAATTGTCCATCTTTATACAGCAGCAGACTATTAGTAACCAGCTACTTAGAAGTGTCGTTGAACCAAGAGATTAACAACTTATACGGTATCTGGACAGAAAGATCTATTTAGTGCAGACTATCAGCTTGAACCGAAAGCATTCAAGTGTGAACCCCTGAAGCTGCATTCTTTTACCTCCAACAATAAGATAGAAAATACAAATCAAATATAATTATACCCCACTACAAATTCTTATGCTCTTTAAACAAGCTGGTGAAAGGCTGGTGCAATTTTCTCCACTAATAATGATACACTGGGAAATCTAGTCCTGATGCAGCACCACTCAGAAGCATTGAATTACACAACAAATTAATTTCGTTCTTTGCATTATGTATACATTGAGTTGGGAAAAATATCATTTAACATCAGGGGGCTGTGCATATCCCAACCCACATAGTTTATGCTGGGGAAAAAAAAAAAAAAGAGAGAAAAGTGTCATTCAGAGAGAGGAGAATTTCATGGCTGGTAGCTCCTGCAAACAAAGATGCCTGATTCTTCTTTTCACGTCTGACGCTGATGGGCCTTGGATGCAGTATACAAATTTGTGGGTTGCAGTCTGATGTTGCAGAGGAGAACAAAGACAAATGAAACTACACAAGATGCTTAGAAAAACAAACGTACCAATATTGGATTGCATGCTCTTTCTGTGTTCTGGCGTTGTACAGAAAACAATCTAATTCTGCCTTTGTGTAACTCTCCTCCTACCAAAAGCTCTCAACGAATTCCTTAAATCATTATGTTGTTCCAGGCTTTATTCAGTGATTTGATTTCACTGCTTTAATCTAAGTGTGAACCTCTTTAGTAAATAGTGGGACAAAGCATCTGTGCTTCCAAAAGTGTTGGTGGATCATGTCAGTTTTATTTAGAATAACACCATTTTCCTAACTGAAAAGTGTATAGTGCTCTCAATGGGGGAAAAAAAATTGGTCTCTCGTAGAAGTTACAAAATATGTAACTAGCCAAAGTGGTCAAATGGCATGCCACAGGCACGTGCATTATGCTAGTACACTTTATATACACAGCTGTGATTACTGGGAGGGTGGGGGGTGTTGGGTAAATGTATGTGTACTATTTTAGGTGTCAGCCAGTTGGATCCAATTCTCCAGGCTTCTTATCTCTTGGCACTATTCCCCCAGCACATCAGATAGGAAATGCACCCACTCTGCTCTGACAACATTTTACAGTACCTGTGCAGAAGTCTAAATGATAGCACGAGGTGCATAAGGATGGAGAAGTGCACCTACTGTGAATGCCAGCTTTATAGCCCATCCTTGGCTCAAGCGTTTCTCAAACATACAGTTACTCCTGATTCACTGCAGGGCAAATGACAGAAGAAACCAAGCCATGGCGTAAAATTTCATGCATGAGTTAGCCCAAGGCAGGAATTATAAGAAAACAGCAAAGAAACAAATCCACAATATCTTCTTTTAGCTCCAGCTCCTCCCTTATCTTCAACTCTTAAATCTTGGTGTCCTTCACCGCCATTTTTCAATCTTGTTTTCCCTTCTTCTCATGGCTAGTCGCCTTTCACTGCTTCCACCACCAGTTCTCTAAGGATAATCTGCCTGCCACCCAGAGACAACGGGAAATAAATGGCACGTACAAGTGCATCAGGAGAGAGAATTTCTAGAAGGTATCACGTCATGGCAAAGTTACATAAAATTAGCAACGAAGACAAATGGATAGGGATAGAATGAGGGGGGGGGCAAGAAAACAATCTATGAGGTAGCTCATCTAGAAGAGGAAGATCTATAGGAGGTCGCATCACATAAATGTCTAACAACAGTGGGAAAAAAATCACCCAATCTTTATACGCCAAAATTTAACTGTGAAGAGAGGAGGGAACAATCAAGTAGTTAATATGACATTGCTATATCTTTTGAATACCTTGCTGCACTTTGAGGGTAGTATTTTCATTGAGAAAAGAATACATTATTTTACAGAGGAGACACACCTGGGCTTGAGCTGTCAGCAAAGGAACTACAGAACTGTGAAAGCGTTTCACTCTGCCGGTTGGCTTCCCACGGGTGCATGCTACTTTATGATGTATTTAACGACAAAAACGTGCATTACCACTTTCATTCTTATTTTACAGTAGAGCAGCAAAAGGAGCCCATTTTTATTCTGGCAGAGGTATTATCAACAAAACCAGAAACTAAGTGCCAAGAGAACTAAATTGTTGACTCTGCAGCCTGCCTGAAGCCCGTGAATCTGCAAGTAGTGAGAGGAGAATTTAAGGAGAGAATGCTGTTGGGGGTCGTGAGTGTAGAAGAAGCCACTAAGACCTCCATATCCCATAGACTTGCATAACAAACTAGAAAGCAAAAAGCATTTACGTAATCGTAGATGTAGCTTCTCAAATGTGGAGTTAGTGAGAACCATCATTATTGCACCCCATGTTATCCTCTGCACATGTTTTTCTCCCTCCTGTCTAGTATAAGTGATCTTCAAGAATTCCTCATTTGCTCTTATTCTCATCATCTCCATTCCAAAGTGGACCTACCACTGTGAGCACCAAGTTATACTTACACTTTTGAGATGATGCACATTTGGGTTACCTGAGTAGAGAGTCTCTCACTGCAAATTTCCAATCGTCTTTTATGCTACAGATAGTAGATATGCAATGCAACCATTCAACCCTCAAAATATCTTCTCTTCTAAATTGAGGAGAGCAAGCTCTATCTAAAGTCATGTTATCAAGCAGGATCTTTAAAAAATAAACCCCAATAATTTAAGCTGATAATTGTCTCACTATCCTTAGTTCCATTTAGAAATTTGGTGTTAAAAAGAAACTAAAACATTGCTGACTTATTCATTAAAATAACAGCATTTTAAATTATATTGGTAGCCTACATTTCTTCATCTCAGAAATAACTGTTAATGAATCATGCTGGTATAAATAAGAAAGGATAAAAAAAGAATGTATCCGCTGTAACAGGGGGTTATCTTTGTACAAATATGTAGGTGTTTGCAGCATTTGTAGTGTTCTTAGTGGTTAATCCCATTGAGAAAGGAAGGCTTGCTCACTGAAGAGTTTTTGAGGTGGATTAATAATTAAAGTAATATTAGCAATACTGTGCCTACTTCTGGTTTAAGACGTTATCACTTGCGTTTTACAATGTTTGGAAATGTTGAGAGTAGCTTGTTTCTTGATGTTGCCTGCAGATTAAGTTTTGAGAGGGCGCACTGACAGCTGAGTTTAGATTTTCTGTAACAAGAATATGAAAAAGGACTCTTGTTTATATAGGTTAGTAAGTCAGAGCAGGTAAATAAGATCAATTGAAAGAATAAAGAAGGTGCAAACTTAAAACCCATTATCAAAAAGTAATCTTATGTACATACTATTTCAGAAATATTACCATTTATTCTTATGTTTCTGGCAGCAGTGGTAGATACAGCTACATGACATTCACTAATTCAGCGGAAAATGCATGGCTGACATCCAAGACATTACTATGAAAATAGAAGTGTTCTGGATATTATTTGGCAGTCACACCCCCGGACATCATGAGTACTACAATAAAATTTGACTTCCGTGTTCAAGTTTCAAAATAACTCTATTTTCTTCCGGACAAGAAGCGATGCAAATAAAGCTAGTAGGAAATGGCAATGCACATCCCTAAAAAAGAAGGGGATCAGAGAACGGAGAGTAATTGTATAAATAAGCAAATTGCATATGTTGTTCTCTACTAAGTCATGGCATTTCAGGCGCAGATTCTTGATGTTTCAGAGTAATTGCAGACTGTGTGTTTAGGAGAGAAATTATTCTCATGTTGGTATTACCTCTACACACGTGTAACTACTGTATGTGTCCACGAGCACTTTCATTAGAGGAAGGATCATTCAGCAGTAACCACCTAGGATCTAGCCTGTGCTTCTACAGAAGCACATCTAAACTAAGTTATGATGATTGTACTCATATATTCAAGGGCACAATTTCAGGTATGAGAATTTTAAGTAATAAACAGTATGTCTTTCTAAGCAAAAAAAAAGTGCATGAAGAATACACTATGTATCAAAAGAAAAAAGTATGTAAGACAGAACAGATAAAACAGGGTAACATAAAATATGTATTTCAGATATTACATTAGGAAGCTTCAGTTGAGAAGCAAATTCAAATTACTTTCAATATTTTTTTTGTTTACTAGCATTTGTAATAGAAACAGACCTAAAATGAAGGAAAGATCCAGCCCACGGCTCTACCAGTGGATATCAGACACAGTTTCACCAGGAATTTGTGGTGCAGCAATCCTGCAAGCAGCCCCCGGCAGCTTTGGCTTCTGAGGAACCACTGCTTCTAGACAACACACAGGTGACCACAGTCCCCAGGACGCCTCCGCCACAACGGGGGACAGAAACAGAGTCAAAGATTCTTCACACACCCCCATGCCGTGTTCCCAGTGGAGGTCGGGAAAGCCTGACACCACTCCCTCAGCTGGCCGATGACTGGTGGGAGGGTGGTGAAACAGAACAAGAACAAACGGAAATTTTTTAAGTTGGGGAAAACCTTTATAGAAAGTCTTAATATCTTTTTCCTGGTCTAGAATTTGGTAAGAAATTTAGAAATGACTCACCCTAAGTCCCCCCGGCTAGGACCACGCTTTCCTTTATGTTGGGAAGCTGCAAGGAACATCAAAGGAATTATCAGCAGAAAAGGAGGAGGAGAAATAAATGGGACTCACAGGATACATCTGAGGTCAAGAAATAAAGTATAAATGGAGGTGGAAGGACTGGAAAATAGGAAGAAAATACAGTGAAATTCCAGTGATTCCCAGTGAATCTGGGAGATATAATCTGAAAGAGATTTTCAATGGAGAAAATGAAAACGGATTACTGCTTTAAGATAATTAGGAACCACAGTACTCAATGACTCAGGAAAGTGTATGTCATGTAGTATATAAACAAGAAAGCAGCGTACGTTTGGACGCTGAACACTGCACCAAGGCGTAAGGTGCAATTCCTACAGCCTCTTCTCAAATCTTACTCAGTTTCTGAATACCAGACACCAGTTTAACATAAAGATTCATCAAGCCATATAGCAACCAAAAGCAATACAGTAAACAATTAAGATGCAGGAGCAACTAACTGGTGATTAAATTTAGGTAGGAAAGACTACAAAACGTAAATGCTCTGAGCAAGCTCCTACACCATTCACAAAGGCACAGAGTTTTGACACGGGCTTAACTTGGAAGAGATGCACCTCTTACTCTACAGGTTGTTAAGTAATGAATAAACGGGAAAGACACAGCTGTTTAAATCCTAGTCCCAGGAAAGGTGGTATAGCTTTTGCTATGGACTCTAACGGGACCAGGATTTCAGTCAAGAGATAAAGGAACATTTGAACGATGCAAGAGAGAGGACTTTAACAGAGCAATAGAAAACGACCTGCGTAGGATAACGAGAAGAATAGAACAGTATAAAAGCATAGAAACTATTCTAAAGTATTTCTCCTCTCCCCCTACCATTCCTTCGAACAATCATACTTCATGGATTTTTCTAAGCACATAACCGGGAAGAGCAAAGAGGGTGCAGCCCGGGTTCACAACAGTCAGATAAGCTGGAAGGGAGCTCTCCACAGCCCGTCATGATCACAAGTCACATTTCAATCTGAAAGCTGTACGGAGCCGCACAGTTTATCCCTACCTCTACTGTTGCCCTGTATTCTAGTGCAACCTAGATTTAGCAAAATAAACGGAGAAAACCAATTTGCTTCTTTGACCCATCAAGGGAGTGGAATAATCTGTGGAGCAAAAGTGAAAAATTTCACACCCGTAGACAGAAATCACCGTGAATCGTACTCTCCAAAGTACAACTCCAACAGAAGAACAACCCAGTAAGCCTTCCATTTCATTATTCAAACATCGTCAATATTTCAATAGACGAGGTTCAAAATATTAACCAGGAAACTCGTTTTTAACCAGTGCTCCACTGGTCTATTATCTAAAAGAATGGGCTGGGTTTTCTTAGTACTTTTTTCAGCTTACATGATCAAGACGCTTAGCATTTAAAATTTGTTAGGCTTTTTTAGAAGAGACTATATGAGAATTTCTGATCACTAACTGACAGGAATGGATAGCCTTTTCTGAAAATACGTATTGCTAGTGGTAAATAACATCATAAATGAAATACAGATTCTCTCTCCTTATCATCACCTTACTCTGTCTCAGTGTGGATTTTATGTTAGAATCTCACTAATTAAGCCTTACTGACCCATTTTAACCTTCATCTGTGTTCCTTAAAGGGCTGAACTGTCAGGGCTATTGTTGCTATGCACCTTTATGGTTGGGGAAAACTCTGTCTGTAAATTTAGTTAATGTTTCTTATCTATTCTGTCATTCTACAGGAAAAAGCGGGGGGGGGGGGAGGCAGCTACCTCCTAACTAAAGTTCTGTGGCTGATGATCATTTTCTTGGCTTTTACAACATTTCTACTTTACATCTATCAATATTCTGCATTCTCAATACCTACCTAGTGCAGGTGGTGCCTAGAGTCAGTGACAGAACAAACCCCCCAACACACAACTGTTAATGCCAGGTGAGAAACGTCTTCACTAACAGGGAGCACTGTAAAGAAAAAACATGCAAACACAAAAAGAAAAAGAGGAGAGGAAAAACCCTCAGAGTCTAGAGACTGGGTTAGCAGTGATGAATAGACCCCAGAAGCACGTAACAGCACATAAAGGTAGCGTAAGAATGGGCAAGTTCAGGAAACCGGCTGGCAGAAAACAACATCGCAGCTCCAGAAATGCCTGCAATGAACGGAGTAAGGAGACTGTGAAAGATGGCTGAGGTTGTTAAACAGAAATCTAAGGATTACTATGAGACAAAATTTAGGGAATAGTTTTAAACAGTATGAAAAAATATGGAAAAGGAGATGAGAAATCAAAACAAAGCAGAAATTTAGTATTAATGGCAATAATCCCAGACGGATATTTCTGAGTAAACGGAGGTACAAGCACATGCTAAGGACAGAAATCATGACCTCTCTCAATGGCAAATGGTCTCTCTCAGTGGTCTGTTGATTTTAGTAACTTCTGAAAATACAGCACATTCAGAAAAAGTTTTTAAATAGCACAAGTAAGACTTACCTAGCTTGATACTACATGCAGGGAATTTGGGAGGATACAAGAATGCTAATCGTATTGCAAGATTATCTTCTTAGCTATTCATGCCAAAAGCAGGATGATCTAAAGCAGCAATTTTTGCACGTATTCATGCAAGCCACGCACAGCTAGGGGGAATTTCAAGCATGATCACAGCAGAAATTTCTTTGGAGAACCTAGAGGTCCTCAGGCTTGTTAGGGGAATAAAGTTATGAAAGGAATGAAAACAAATACTACAAAACAACTTCAATTTTTGTTTCATTCAAGAACAGACCGATTTTTCTCAAGCATTAGGCAGGAACTTACTCATTAATAATCTAAGTGCATTAAAAATTAGTGTTCATAACAAGCTAGGAAGGACATTAAAATAATTTTTTAAAAAGAGTACAAGTGCTAAGTAATTCATGTAAGTAACATAAGCACTTGACTGCAGCAAGTGCAGAGCAAAATCCAGCAGGCACTGTTGGACTTGGGCATTTCTGCAGCATATTCCCAGACCAAAGAGCAAAAGGGAACATGGTTCACGTGTGATTTTTGAAGGGTCAGGAAGGTCTGGCAAGGCGAGCATTATGCTAGAGCTAACAAGCCATCCTTTATTCAAAGTACTCCATGCAGATCCACCTGAGAAGTCTCGACACAATTTCTGGGTATGCCAGGTTGTCATTGCTCCGGATAGTGAAAGGTTACCGCAAATGCTGCTAAGGGATGGTGGATTTACCACTAAGCATCTTTTCTAGGTCCATTTATTTGAATTCTGAAAGATATACTTCAATGGGGCGCAGCATACAACCAGTTCAAAAAAAACATCCTAAAATGTACTTTTCTACACCATTAGGCATCAACTACCTGTAAAGATCTAGCGCTCTTATGCCCCTAGTCACATGGTGTTTAAATGTAGTTAATCTGTTTTACCAGTCTCCCTGTGGGTACACTCGGAATGGCGCTGTAGGCCCTCCATATGGGGAAGATCAGGGGCTGTTAAAAACTGCTGTCTCCTAGGAAATCTCACGGGAAAAGAGAAAGAGAAGAGACAACCGTAGCTTTTACACAAGCAGGATGGGGTAAGATAGTTAATTAGAAGGTTTGCGATGGATCATAATGTGTTTCACCCAGCCAAACAACCCCCAGACAGCCCAACTGCATTTGAGTCAATAATTCTGTTTGGTTAGTTGAAGGATGATGCTGAGGGCGCTTTTAGAAGTGGCGCGGTAGCACTTCAAACATCAGTATTTAAATGTTTCCCTCATTTAAAAATACCATTTAAGAGGGTTATTATTAAATTTACGGAATAACTTTCACTTACTGCTTAGATTTTTAGTTATACTGCTACACAAAAAAAATCATTATTTGTACTAGGCAATACCTTAAGAAATTGTAATTCGATATTCAAAAGGACTGCACTGTTCTTCATAGGTATTTAAAAGCTGGCTTGACTAAACAAATATGTTTCATTTGCACAGTATTCTAGGAGGACTGGACAGAAAAAACAATTAAATTGTACCCTACGGAAAAATACCTGCTTCTTTATTTTTCTTGAAAGTATCTAGATCTACACTAAGAAAAATCTTAAAAAAATATATCCTAGAAAAATTAACATTTTCACCCACTGTGGTCTGAATATTCTAATTCTGTCCAGTAGCATGTATCTGTGAAAAGCCATCATTAGATCATTTTCTGTCCCATAGCAACCACTTTGTTTTCTCAGGGAAATAAAATATTTTTACATCCTTAGGCAATACCCTTCTCTGCGCGGTTTCCTAAATGAAGCTGTTCGCAATCTAAAGCTATCATCACGATTTACACTGGGCTTCACGGAGATTTATAGCTATTTATGTGGAAAATAAAATGCTAGCCATAGGCTTTTCTAATTGTATATACGTGTGCATGTGCATGTACACAGAAAGAGAGAGAGCATTTCACATTTTATATAAAAAGCCTGGATTTGTTAAAAAAATATTGCTTATTTAAAGTAACAGATTCAAGTTATTAGATGCATTTACATTATTAAACAATTATCTAAAAGAGAGCAATGGCAAGAAGAGAGAGGTAATGTTTTAATGATCTGAATGTGCAATGATAATCTAGGTCTGACTTTGCTAAGTGATAAGAAAGTAAATAAGACACCAGGGACCATAAGCAGCTTGAGAGGATCTTCCTGTATCTGTCACAGCTGGCAATTTCAGGGTAATCCAAAAACTTCAGGGCTGCTGGCCAGAGCCACCAGTTCTCAGACGGTGGTTCTCAGTACTTTACCAAAGGTCTCTGTGGAGCTTTTTCTTAAAAGGGTTTTTTAATAATTAAATCACACTAAAGTGACTATACCCGTTTTAAATAATTTACTGATGCTATTTTACTGTGCAAGTCACTGCTGAAGTTCCCTACAGGCATTACACAGAAGCAAATGTGAAGAGAGAAGCACACAGGGTAGTAGCACGCCACCAAAATAATGGCCAAAAAAGTAGCCATAGAAGCAGACTTCGTACTACACTATGACTTACTGTCATCGTGTGAGAGCTTGGGTGCTGACCTGAATGTTGTCTGCGTTCAAGCATAAAAGGACTATCATGAAAGAAGAATTCCCTTTTTTTTTTTTTTTCTTTAATTTGGCAATCCTATCATGTCTTTTCATGACATCAAAATGTTACTGATTTAAATTTTGACAATGAGGGGCACTGGAATGTGAAAAACTCTCCCAGGGGGAACGGGAAATGCTTGAGATATGGAAGGCTAAGCAGGATGCAAACACCCACACGAAATGCTGCAGGAAGATAGTAAGCTGGAAAAATAAGATTCAACTAGCTGTTGTACTACACCAGACCTTTAGCAAATCCAATTTTTCCAGCTAAATTTTGAAAACTAAAACATCGAGGAGGTTACAAAGGGTGAAGCTTTGAATTTTCGTAACTGTTCTTTAGGATTGCTGATTTCAGCAAAGACTAAATGTTTCCATCTTTGTTTACCCTAGCTTTTGAAATCAAATACAGAAAGAAGACTAGTAGGAATCCATTTGTTCTCATTGCACAATTTCAATTTTTTGTCATTAAGCTTTAATGTAAGGAAAAGACATGATCTGAACAGTGTTTATTTCAGTGATGATGCAAAGTGATGGGTGCACTGCATAATGTCGTATGATATCAAAAGATGTGTCCTGCTGTAACCTTCCTTACACATAGTGAGAAGCCTCTGAAAATACAGAAGGCAGCTTACAGCTTTGAAGCCGTGACTGGAAAGTTGTCACTTGCTTTCAGTAACTGAGTAGGATTTGTGCCTAGCTAGTCTTAGTGGTCCAAGTT
Organism: Aptenodytes patagonicus; assembly: GCF_965638725.1. Lineage (NCBI taxonomy): Eukaryota > Metazoa > Chordata > Aves > Sphenisciformes > Spheniscidae > Aptenodytes > Aptenodytes patagonicus. The sequence continues at coordinate 3,049,797 of NC_134955.1, read as the reverse complement.
GCTCAAATGCTTAGTTATGAAACTGTGCCTTCATTAGCCTCTGAAAGGCTCATCCTTCTTCTTTAATTTATTAAGATTTTTGTCATATGAGCACTGAAAAGAACTGTACAAAATCGACTTAAGGCAAGTTTTGTGCTCCTTTGTTTTGGGGCTGACTCAAAGCTGCACTAATTAAACCGGAGCTCCCCAGCGGGGCTTCTCGTTCCATCAGTCAGGGAGGCAAGGCCTGGATGATGGGGACAGTTCAGTCACATTTTTGCTCTCATTGTGCCTCCTGAAACAGGGAGGACTGATGTAAGAGCTTGCTGGGCTTAGGGAACCGCTAAACCGTCAGTTAAGTCGAGTCTGGATCAGCTCAAAGCTGCTAAAGAGATATAAATTAGCGGAAGCAGGACTAGTAGTTTTGCTTATCGGTTTTGTAACCCATTTGGGCATTTTGCTTTTCAACTCTGTATAAATTCCAGAAATACTTCATATAAATTCCTCTTCAGTTGCACGTTCATAGTTTCAGGAATTAGATCAGCTCTCAGTGCCTTTTTTATAGATATTAGATGATGCCCCATACTGCGTGTTTATGAACATTTTATCAGGTAATGATGGAGCAGAATTAGGAACCCATGAGATTTTAATTCCTTGTTAAGCAATTGTCATGGCAGATTCTGACAAGAACAGAAAATGTCATAAAACTAAGCAGAACTAAGCAGTCCTCAAGATAATTTCCAGCTTCTAATAAAAACAGAACACGGTACATCTATACATTTCATTACAAAGGCTGTAACCATGGTAGAAAACGCAGCACAATTTGATTGTGACAACCTGTAATCCTAGTTATACGACAGTTTGAATAATTTTTTTTTTTTAAATCTCCAAAGCCACTACATTATAACTTTAAACCAAGGAGAACAAAACCTAATGCAACTGCATTGAAAACTTCCTATATTTTAGCTAGGGCTCAGGGGAAAGGCTTAAAACATTCATATTACAGCACAGCACACCACCACTTTGGCTGAACTAACATAAAATGCACTTGAAAAGATACCTGACTGGCGAAGAGAGTAGTAAGGGGAACTATGAGCAAATGACGGCAGGAGATTGGAGATTCACTGCCAAGTCTCCAGGCACAGATGACAGCTTCCTACACTGGACGATGAGTAAAGTAGCCACTGCGCAATATTTCAGAGGTTCACCAAACTGAAACGTTTTCATAAAAATGTTGACTTCACCGATACTGAACTCTCCTCCAAAACAAAAAAAGTGTTATTGGGAACTTCTAAACAGCTCTAAGTGGGTCAATGCTGCGTAGGCAAACTTAAAAGCTGTCAACCCTATCGATATTGCAGTTACCAGGCACTGTCCGTCTTCGTAAATGCCAACCTAACAGAATCTACATCCCGACAATTTCTTATAGTAATGTGTACCTACACACTGAGTAATTTTTTTCTTCCTTTGAGACATAACAGTGACAACTGATAGTAATGAAATTTATTCTAACTGAATGTCTCTCACCAGGAGTTTATTATCCTCAAACTTTCTCCACAATAGAGAGGCAAATTCTACTATAATACAAAGGCTATTCCATATGATTTATTCCTCCAAAACATACTGTGCAAGCATTTAAGAAAACAAGTGATCTGAATTATGTCTTATACTCATGATGGAAAAAGTATTGGTTAATTCCTCCCTACTGATTTTAAAAGAAGTTTACTTGGTTTTTAGCAAACTGTGAATGTGGCTTTTGTTGCTCCGACATGTATTTAAGTTCTGAAAATACTTCCTTTGATCCAGCATCAAACTATTAGTCACACTCATTTCTGAAACTCAGATCCACAAAGAGATAAAGCACAGTTAAAGTGACAGAAGAGTACAAGCAAATACACCTAAAATAACAATAAAGTATGTTGAACATTTCCTTTCTACTTCTGATAATACTAAGGACACTGAAAAATCTAAGATTTGTCCTTCTTTTGTTTAAGTATTTGAAGCATTTTATTTCACGTTTTGAGAACTTAATTACTCTAAAATGGCTTCTGTCCCTCACTGCACCATACAAAAGGGATATGCATATACCCAGATGGATGTACGCATGTCCCCAGACAAGCGGGCTTGCTGTAGGCATACTACAAGAACTCTTTATGTAAGCTTTCCTTGTCTAAACTGTTCTGATAAACATTTTACATTAATAAATACGGTAAATTTGAGCTCGTATATTCTACAACCATTCTCCTACTTTGCAGTGTCCCTGGAATTCTGCATGGCTCGTGCAGGCACCTTGCATCAAACGTGCGTCTCAGGGCAGCATCGAGGCCATTGTCTCAATTAAATTCCAAAGTTAGGATGTTCAAAAGGACCTCTATGCCCAAATTCTGTTGGCTTTGAATAAAAATTAAGCAGCTATTTTTTTAATACCTAAAAAAATTCCAGCCTACATTGTTCAATGAAATTTGGAGTCTTCCTATTAACAACTGAATTGTAAACCACATTAAAATACCAATCTGCTAACACAAAGTTAACATATCAGTATACATTAAGCAATAACCATTCTCTTAAGAGAACCTGTAAAAAAAAAAAACCTATCTGTATTCATAGAAATATTTATACATAATTAGTATCCTATTTATTACACATGAAAAATATTAAAATCAATGTGTTTTAAGGTTTTCACAAAAAACACAGTGCATCAAGATTAAATGGAGGACACTTTATAGTGCATGGAAGACAGGTACACTGAGTACTATTCATGGGGGACTACCCCATTTATTGCCATGAACGTCTTAATCTGTAGTTATACAGTTTTTAAAAAGAAATCTTAATGCATATTAGTCTCTCTTTCGATCTATTGTTCTGACAGCTTAAATTTTTACATTGCTAATTTGGTCCATACCATAAAACATTTATTTTTTATGCAGAAGTTTTCTAACCAAAGCTGTCCTTTTTCTGCTGCGCATTTACTGGCTTTCCCAGGAAAAAGGTAGATAGGACCATGTAGAGTCGGCTACCTGTATAGAGAATCCTTGCTGAAATGTCATCCGCAAGAAGACTGTGAGGTGGGGTGCAGAACTGCATTATTTTTCCTTGACAATATAAATACCCAGTACTCCTTACAGTAACACCACTCCTAAAATAAGAGAGTGTTACTCTCAAACATCTCAAGAAAATACAGCCCCCTAGCATTCTGTTTGACATACCGACTGGGATAAGACAGCATTTAATCGCTACTTTAGATGTATGATTTCTTATATACAGACATAGTATTAACGTATTAAGAAGAAATTATTCTATTAGTCACAATGAATAGCATCTTACACTAAAAACACTTTCTCTAGTCCATCCATCTTTTTCAATGTTCTGAGGCCCACATGTGGAGTTCAGAGTCTTTTGGAGCCCAAAATCTTTAAGAGAGACCCTCTTTATCCACCGCCAACTTAAACAAGCTCAAGACAACAGAGTATGGGCCTGTGTAGCCTTTCCTTATGGGAAAGCTATGCTCCTAAAGTACCTCTGTGTTTCGCTGATTTTCCTTCACCAGGGATAAGAGCACCAAAATCAGACCTTTCTACTATTGCCCCCAAACAGAAAAATTACCATGCTTTAACCCTTACCTGCCAGCAACAGATTCCAGGGACTTCTACTTGGATATGGGAAGCACGATCCTTTAAGAAGGGCAAGGAACGAAGGCAACATCAAAAAGAAGTTAGGTGTCAGAATTCGATTTTAAGGGGAAAATTTGAAAGCAGAAGTTTATGTAAGCGAAGCTCTTCTGATGGCATGATTTGAAAATGGAAAAGTGAGCAAAATAAACAGTTAGAGGAGATGAGGAAGCAAACTCCAGTTTCTCTCAGTTTCTCCTACTCTGCTGTCCCCGCCACTTTGCACGTGAAATGAGGAAATGAAAACGAGGTAATGGAAGGTAATGAAGAATCTTAAATGTGATTAAGGATGGCAGAGGAAGGCGACACGGGGTTTGGAAGACTGGAATATCTTAGCGATACACCTGGAACAATGAGAAAGACTGCTTTAAGTGCAGTCTTTGGAATTACCCCTGTGAAAGTCAGGGACCACTTTCTGTAGCGGTGGACAAGACACCAACAACATCCCCCTCCCTGCCCCGGTAGCATTGGAACCGCAGAATCACCGTCACAAAAAGATCACTTATCTTTCTGGAAAATAGCTTTCATAGCATGTTTTGTAATTATTTCAAACTTAAATCACACCTTCTCAAAATATTTTTTCTCTTTTTCCTCTCTATTATTCTTTGGTTATGTTTTGAGAATTCATATTTTACAACCTGATAGCAGTAAAACACTAACCCTTCTAAGAATGTGCATTTCTGCCAAATATTTTCTCTGCAATTTTCAGCGTCTCTACATCAAATACTGTAACAAGTCCACAAAATACTCACAGGAGTGTTTTTGAATATATATGGAATTCTGTTATCATAGCTATTAATCTGTATCTGCTTTTTAAACATTTGCACAACTCTGTGCCTCGTTTACTATACCTCTACAAGTTCACACGCTTTCCATCTTTTCTCTTACGAAATGTCAGACTAAGTTTAGTTTAAAAGCATTATTTTACAATATACTTATCTACAGTTCATGTCTGGATGTTTGTAAATTCAAGGGATATTGTTACATTTGGGGAGTTTGAGGAGTTGTATTTTACAGGACTGTTTTGTTCAGTAGCATGATTCCGTATTTTAGGAAGTTCTTTCTAACCACACTCCCACAGGACTCTCATATCAAACACCGTTTTCCAAAGTATTTGGTATGTCAGATACATCCCTGGAAGTTTTCACATTTCACGTTTGACCATTCCAATTAAATATTTTCTTTAGAATGGCCCATGACATAAGTTTCAGAGTTTTGATATTTTAGGGATCAAATTATGATCTTGAATAGATGCCCCATAGTTATAAGCCTAACCACAAGCAAACAAGAACACTGGTTGTGCTTTAATTTTCTAGCATTCTGGAATATAAAAGGATATTTTCTAATAAGGTGAAAAAGGAGAAAAGATCTGCCTACCCCAGGCGCTGGAACAAGTGTACCTTAAGATACTCAAATGCCCCTTAGTAAATTAATAAGGGAAAAATTTGAAGAGGTTTTTCTACTAAGTGGATGATGGGTTTTAGTGTTGCTTCAATTATTACAGCATTCAATGTGTTTAGATCTACCTATATGAAACATTGCACATATTATACACAAGAATTGCATGTATCTGTGCCTCAAGGTTGCTTGTGCAGGAAAGGATACTCCAACTATCCCTTGGGCACACACTAAAGAGTAAGAAGGAGGTGCAAGAAGGAATCAGTGTTCTGAGTCGGTAAAACAAATTAACCTTAGTGGCAGAAAAATAAATAAATAAAAAAACCCCAAAAAAACCTGTTCCTTACAGTTTTTAGGACGCTTAAGCAGCAGGTACAACAATGTCACACTGAAATCTTGAAGGGGAGTCCCAAGGAAAATAAGCTGGCAATGGAAAATTGGCAACTGACTTTTTCATTGTAATAACAGGTATTCAAACGGAAAAGAAGAGAAAAAGCAAACATTGCCAATATTTTGGCATTTGTAGGAGTTATCCAAAAAAAGCGTATCTAGGTTCTCTACAGCTTTAACCTGAGAAAAAAAATGCACATTAATGCTGCAAAGGAGCTGACACTTTTCATCTGCAGCCCACTCAGCCAAGGAACATCCACTTATATACCCTCATGCATTATTCACCAGGAAAATTGAAATAATCTACCAGTGGTTAAGCAGCTCAGAATCAAATGCAAATCAAGGGAAAGCAGTTAAGAACGAGGATCATTCACAACCCGCCCTGAACCCCTGACACTCCTCCACACCGCAAGCCTGGAGACTCCCGCAGGCACCGCACAAATCGTTACAACCCCAGTCCCGGCGGCTGCAGGCGTTTGGTGCAACTTAGCCTGAAAATTGGCCTGTTTCTGTGGCGATGGCAAACGCACGGACCTGTGCCCATGCTTTGAAAAGAGACTTGCTTTATTTGCGTTCGAGCAGGTTCTCACTCCCTGCCAGTAAAGGTGGGTTCTTTGGCACACACCTGAGAAAGTCTGACTTTTTTTTTAATTATTAAAAGCCTGTGTTTACTGTAGCACTGGCTACGATTATATTCATTCTTCACCTGACAATGAAACTTCAGACATACAATAGTCAAGCAAAAAAACAAATTTAAAGTTACGTAAAAAATTTTTCCAATGAGGGAAGAAGTTATTGTTGTCACCATCTTCATTTTCAATAGTAAGATTCAATGGGAATTACCTCGGACCATGATTTATAACAATTATTTTATTACCTTTAGGAGTAGACAACAGTAAACATGAAGATCAGAAACAATTAAGTAATTCTTAAATCACAGTGAGAAACTAAAAGCCCAGTTAGCCGTTAAGAAGTTATACGCCATTACTTACAAGCTAATGTGAACAGTAGAGGCATGCATAATTTTTGCAAGTTTATACAAATTACCCTGGACAAATTTTCCATGAAATCTACATAAGCCTTATATTATGAAGTATTTCCATGTGTCTGAATTTATTATCATCGATGCATACTCAGGCGGTTGTAAACTCCATGCATTAATGTTCATTATCATAAGTTAATAGCTTTAACCCTTCTCGTTTTCAGGACAATCATTATACTGTTTGTATTTAGGCAGCGCAGTTTTTCCCCACAAATTGTACCCAGCAAAATAGTTTTCAATTCAATGGAAACTGATGTTTATTTTTCAGACAAGACATTTTCAAGGAAAAAAAAAAAAGCTAGATTTAATCAGCTAGTTATTTATTTCAACAATTAGTTGAACCCAAAAATTCTGTCGGCAACCCTAGACTTGGTCTCATGAAATTACAGAATGACAAATTACAACAGAAAACATTCCTGTCATAACCGTAAAATTAGAAAGTGTAAAAGAATGAATAAAAAAATGAAATATGCCTCACTGTAGGTCGCAAAAAAAAACCCCATTAAGATCAGATATTTTTGCAGTCCTTTCAGATATATATTTGACTGTCAGAAAGCCTACGACAAAAAAAGAAATCCTAAATGTCAGATATTCCAGGTACAATGAGAAAAATATGCTGTTGACAAAGAAGAAAAATCAGACCGATAACCACCTCCACCTAGAATTCAAGATGAAATATTGTTGGAGTCAGAATTTGGCTAGTATCCTAGGATAGTCACACACTTTTTAAACGGTTGGAAACACTACTGACATAAAACACAATACTAGCAGCTCATTTTTCTCTAGTTCAATTGTATTTCCCTTCACACATTTTCAGTTAAATTTGCTCTTTTACATCTGCTGGAGTAACAGCTGGAGTGTGACAACTACACGGTATTGTAGTGATCGTGTAGTGACAACACACCACTTAGTCAAGGGAAACAAGGTCCCCAAGTCAGAGAGAATAGGGTGAGGCTCTCACTTTATGGAAATTACCAAGACATTTTCAATGTTCATATAATCCAGACCAAAACTCGACTTTCATGGTGCAAGCAGCACTGACCCAAAAGCAGCTTGAAATCAAAATCAGATCTCTGTGTTTAATGATACTCAAGATTTTCTCTTTTAACACGTACGGATTTGGGGTAAGGTCAGTATAGTTTATATATGAAGAGAGATGCCAGCTCTGAAGTATTTGGTGAAATATTTGGGTACACCTTTCATCTCCTTTGTCTAGAATGCTACTGCTTTGTATCTTGGATCAGCCATAAAAGCACAGGAGATCTCAATTATTCAGCCTAAATGAATAATCGGTTTAATTAAGGATCTTGAGTACATGTGTACAAGGTGCTAGTGATATAAAATAACTTATTGTAAAGGATTTTTTTTTAAATTTATTTCAGTTGCTCTTAATTTTAGGGGTTATTTTTGGCAAAGAAATGCCTCCTAACAGCCTGTGGAGAATTTAATATAGCTTTATAGTGGAAGCATCGTGTTTGAAGTACCTAGGATCCTGAGAATCGGAGGTTAACATTCTTTGAGGATGTGTTTGTGTTTGGTCTTCCTAGGGAAAGTATAGATCTCTCTGTGGTATTTTATACACGTGTAAATCTTGACTCTGTGTGTTCAGTTTTATGCAATTAAAAGGTGTTCAGCTTTGCAGAAAATATTCTTTATCTAACAATAAAAAGTTTAACTACTGCTCTAGATTTTATCGTTTTAAACACATCTATTCACATCTTGCCACACCTGAAGTAAGCAACCTATAAAATGTTATTTAACACAGAAATATGAAAGCTATTGGAAAAGGACACCCTGTAGCTTTTATGAGATTAATATAAATGTAATGGCTCTATCATGAAACAAAAATGGTCAGAGTACATATGTGAATTGTCATGACTAAACCCCATTTCTTGTAATCCTACATCTACAGATCTGTATAAGGAAGTTAATTCATGGACTGCTATTTATTTGATAATGATCTCTAATGAGTCCACCCATCTACTAGCCTGACACCCCATGTAACGAATTCTGGACTTGAACATTTCGCCACTTTAAATAGCTCTGCTCACTGTAACAACTTAGTAAAATGCTGATCTTGGGTGACAAGGACTCACATATGAGTTAAGGAACACACCTTATTCCACCACTGATGTTCACTGACGGTCAAATGACTCAATACTCCACCAGCGCCACCCAATATCATCATGCCCTGCTTACCTGCTCCCTTACAGGCACCTCCCATGTAGCAGAGACGACTTTGGTATTCCTAAAGCCAAATTTTAGGAGTATTTATCAAGAAAAAAAAAAACAGAAGAAACTTGCCAAAATTCTGAGACTTCTTTAACATGATATGATACTTGGCTGACTTTTCCTTATTGCCTGGAAGCGATTCAACCAGAATAGAGAATTTAATCGTCCACAACATGTATTTTAATGACTCATTGTTTTCCTATTTCTTTCCAGTTTCCACAAAGCTTAATGGACTTGAGCATGATTATTAAAACACTGCAAACAACAAAACCCTTTACTTTTCTCAAAAAAAAGAAGAAGTATATGACAAAAACAATTTAGCTGTAACCAGTAAAGGACATTCTAAAATTAGAGCCTGTTGTGTTAGGGATGGTAACAAAGTGTCTAAGCCATATGCTGGTGTAATCTATAAAAGCTAGATACAAAGCTTATGTCATTGTAAATTACGGTTTCAGAAACCAGCATAACTGCTATTGTACATGAACCCAGTATTAATCAAATAATTTTAGATTTTAATTTGCATATAGCACTGGATCAGTGCAAACGTTTGGCTATCAGAAGCACGTTACAGTTTTATCTTCAGATGTCAAGAACATGCCGTTACCAAATACTAAATATAACTAAATGGGGAATCTTCAGTTTTAAACAACTCTTTGCTCCCAACTTACTCCATTTTTTCACTTAGACAGAAGATGCAAATCAGAAGAGAAGCAGATTTTTTTTAATCTGCATAGATATTTTTCAGATTGCATAGGACACAGTCCACCAGCTGCCAGAAACAGACTTAATAGATTTTGTCTTTTTTCTTCTCCAAGAGGAAACCCGAACACAACCTAAGATAAGGCACTAGCCTAAATCCGTAATAATTTATGTAGATTTTATCCAGATTTACACTTCTTTAATGCAGAACACGACTTGTCACTTGCATAACAGAGTTCAGACACCACAAAAACTTCCCCCATCAATTGAACTATTTTCCTCATCAGCCGGCACAGAATAAACAGCACCTGATTATTCAGAGGTAGCCACGGGTGGAAAATGGAAACACTAACTGTTTTGCAAAGAGGAAAGTACACCGGGCACGGCAATTCCTGGGTACCCACAGCAGGCGCAGTGGTCATTTCCAGCCCGCAGGATGCTGTGCCACAGTGTGCAGAAAAAAGCACCGTCACCATAGCGACCAGAGCATCACCCCGCGCGGGGACCCTGTTCGCTGAACCACTGGCAACAGCCCAGGCTTAATGACAGGCGTCCCATTCTTCTAACTTCAATTATTTGCAGCGAAGAGGCAGATCCTTCAAAAAGGGGGAACCCTAAACTATCTTGGATAATTCTATAATTGGTTTTTTTTAGAAATAAGAAAATGAAAGTAAATCAACAAACAAATCCCAAATTCTGTTTGGGAATGTCATATAATTAAGTCCAGCATGTGATCAAAAAGTTCTTAGTAAGTACTATTCCCTCCAAATCTCTGGCCAGGCCAAAAATTACGCTTAATTGCGTAACATTTCTGCCAGTAAATAACTTTTGAAATGTACTTTCTAAGACAATAACCTGTACTCCACAGAAGGATGAGAAGCACTGTTAACCCACAGGGATTTTGACTCAACTAGATCTTCTCTTACTTAAAAAAAAAACAAGAAAATCCTTCAGTACAGGCATGTGGAGAGAAACCTCCACCAGCTTTGGAGGTAGACTGGCTCCAAGCTTTAGCTTTTGTCAATAAAGATGATGAAAGGGAAACCCTTCTCCATCCAACCATCATCAGAAAATGTATGTTCACCCACTATGCGCAACCAAGCTAGCAATGAAAAAAAAACCCCAAACAAAAAGATAACTGCATTATTTACCCCAAGGAGGAAAACACAGCCCCGTGTTAAAAATCCAAAGCATTTTCTATACTAGGAATCTAGCTAATGTAAGTTGGCTTCCGTTTAGTTGAAATAAACAATGTCAGGTTAGTTCTTACATTTTTTGTCTCTCGGTTAACTTCGCATGTAAGAATGTGCATCTGTTGCTTACGAAGATGCCTGAATAAACATTGTTACGCTAATGGGTCAAAAGAAAAAAAAAATACTCTGTCCTAAGTACAGATTAGAAAGGAAGAATGTCAGCAGACTCTTGGGATCACTTTTAGCTATTTTTAATCCCTAAACTCCAAATGTGGCAGAACTTGTAAAACATGGAAGTTCACGGATCCAATCTGAGACCAACAACGTATTTTGCAAGTGCTTGTAATTTCTTATTTGTCCTAATGTAATCTTTTCTTGGAGGCAGGTTAAACTATTAATCCATTGCTAGCAGCCCAATGCTACCGTAAACCGAGGCCAGATCTGCCAGTAGTTGCGACGCAGCAGTATGTAAGTACTCACAGTACTCACTATACTTGAAGCTCACGTATCTCATCTATCACTTGCAGAATTTACTGCCACTCAGTGCAACTGCTGCACGCGCAGTGGCATGATAAACAAAGAGAGTTTTAGCTTTGTATGAGTCAGGCTCTGAAAAGGTGCAGAAGATTAACCCGCGTAGGGCTGAAATTCAGCCTTGCTCTCTTTTAGGACAAGGGGCAAAGAAAATACGTTCCTTATCCCAATAATCTTACAGTTTCATAGAAAATTGCTGAGGGAAGGGACAAGTCAACATGCAGAAATCTTAGCAGCTCCCTCAGACATGGGAAAGAGTTGTATCTTATAAGGGAATAGAAGTTGAATAACCAAGGCAAAGAACTGGGAGAGCACAGAGGTACTATACAGAACAGAAAAGCTGGCACTGACAAAAGCAAAGAAAAACGAGGAAAGGTGACAACGAAGGAAAGAAACAGGAAAGCAACCATGATTAAATGGAAAAGTGATCTGAAACAGGCAAGATGCAACCAGCTGAAAAAATTATAAAATCCTTATTTGGGGTGGAATTAGCAGCTAGACAAATCCAATACGGGATATGAGTACTTGGCAGCGGTGCTGAAGAAAAGGCTGTTACAGCAGATCACAAACGGATTGCGTATTGCTGGGGCAGACAAATGAGCTCATTCTAACCATTCCTCAAGCCAGACTGACACTGCATCGGTATGTTAGTACAGCCCCAAGCCACGCTCACAACCTGCTTGCTTGGAGGCTTTCTGACGTTAAACACCGTTCAAAACAAAGCTTAGCTCTATGCCTTTCAGTTTGTCGTCTCCCAGTTGCTGCCTCTCAGCACATGCAGAAAACTTCTGGGATTGCCTTCAAAAGACACAGATATATCCCTGGAGTCATGGTGCTGCAGAAAAAAGCAAACGCAACACTAAGATGCATAGAGAGCACTGTCTTAGGCGCTCAGTTCCTGGTACTCAACCACAGTATTGCATATGGATCAACCAGAGAGAGTTTAGGGGACAAGAAGAGTGTCCAAAAGTCCAAAGGATCTACAGGGAGGACTGAAATGGTTTGGTTAGCTTAGCCTTAGGAACTTTTTCTTGCCTTACTGCTACACCGCAAGTCATCGTAAGTGGTTCTCCACTATTTTTCTGGGTTTCCATCTCATGAATACCAACTGTACACCAACTACCACAGAGCAAGATCCCAGTCCTTGCCCTTTGCGGCCAGGTCAGCATCAGGGTCCCTGTGTTGGCCGGTGGCTTCTGCACAAAGGAACAGAGCATCTCCTTTCCTCCCTCCAAGTTCCCTACAGCCTAGTCAGTTGTCTATTTTTAAGACAGGGGACCACTGGGTTTAAGCGCACACCCCCACTAGATCGTATGCCTCCTCCTCTGAGGAGAAAGAGCTGTCAGGTTCTTCAACATCTCCTCACTTTCTGCAGATAACTGCTTAATACTGAATGCTAAGTAAGAATGCCCTGGAATACGCGTGGAAAACAGAGACAATTTCTGAGCCTCTGCTACTTGAGAATCCTTTATCCAAAGACCTAAAAGCACTTTTCATGGAATTATGTGGAAATAGTCAATTGACTGATGAAATATAGCTAACAAAATGTACTATTCTGCTTTTTATTTTATTTGTTTTTATAAGCATAATTTCCTGCCTTTAATTTTAATTTCATGCCCTCTCACAAATGGAATCTCACAGATATATCCTCCCCTTTATTTTCCTGTAATAATATCATAGCAGTTTTCTCTGGCTATTCACAACCTCTTTGTTCCCTTCACAGCTTTTCCTAGTCATAGAATGAAGAAATACGTAAAAATAGGCCACAAGAAACTAGACACACTTGATGTGCACAGCAAAAATAGAGCTCTTTAGCACCTGGCATTCTCAAGAGTGTTAATGAAGCCGGCAAGATAAGCCATGCTTTGACCCAAAATAAAAAGCTTAGCCCTCAAAAGACGGGTAAAGATAAATTTGAACTAACACAAAAATTTCCGTGGACTCACTGCCTTTTTTGATTTCGTGCAAGGTGTGACCCCAGACACCTGGACAAGTGCTACGTGGACAAGCAGGAGGGACTGGGCTTCCTCTTGAAGGCAAAGACAGTGAGCCGGGATCAGGCTGTACAGCACGAGATACAGCGTGTCTCTGTGGGATGGGGGCTGTGGGGACTCTCATCTCTGCAGGACCACCCACATAGGTGGGACATGCAGGAAGAGGACAAGCAACGCACATGAAAACATTAATTTCAGTCTGTTAAAATCCCCGAGGTCGAGATACACAGGTACCTTGGTGCCTGCAATCCCAGAAATGCTGGAAGCACTAGTGGCTGGGTGTTAGTTCAAAAAAAAAAAAAGAGAAAGGGAAAGAGAGACTCAAAAGACCATCCAGCAAGCTGACGGTCTGCACTTGGAAGGCTTTTTTCAGGAGGAAAAATTATTTCTTCAGGGTAAATAAATGATTTGTGTTAAATTATAGATTTGATAAGGCACATTCAAAACTGAAAACATCACAAAATTTATGTTAAATCTTGCTATCTCAGCTGCTCCAAAGAGATGTAAGAGGCAGCTTCCCAATTAGGAAATGCTATAATACAAAAGATTATATATAGAGAACAGAAGTTTATCAAGTAATGTATTTTTTTGTAAGAGAATACTTTAGGAGGAGGAATAAAATCTGGGCATTTTATTTTCATAGTTTACTTATTTCTGAAAGCCAAACAGCTAGGATGATAGTGTTAAGATGGTATCTTTACTAGGGTACTAAAGTCCTAGTCTACTGGAGTTAGTAGAAATATATAATTAGCAGAAAACCAGAGGTACTCCTACACACATACAACTAATATAATCTTAATGCTGTAAATCTTCCTGCCTCTTCAACTCAATAAATCTTTCGTTGTTTTCATTCGGCATGGATTTCACCCAATTATAGCCACTCTGCTGGATAATATTTACGCCGCAACCTCTTCTGAATCAAGATGGTATCGTAATGCTGTCTTTTATGAAAAATTCTGAACAATTATGCCAGCAACATTATATAGAAAATGGAGCAGAAAAGAGTCTTTGGCTTCAAAACCTGCATATGAAATTATCAAGACACACATAGAAAGGATAAGGAAAAAAAACCCAAAACAGAATAGAGATTCACTGAGAAAACAATCTTGTTGCACACCAGCAGGATTCCCAGGCTACGCGGGGCACGTAAACTACACTGCCCTGGACAGGCTGTAGGAGAGCGGAGTGCACAGCCCAGTCTGGTCCTTGCAACTGTCCAGATGGAAGATGTCCGTCCATGTATCAGGGAATGAGCAGAGAGAGATGCTCCAGAGAAAGAGGTGCAAAACAATAAGCTCATTCCATAACCAGTTTATTTATTAGTATTTATATCTATAGTTACACCCAAATACAAAAATAGGTTTAGATAGGCTAGTAAATAAAACGTTGTCTAATTGGCTAACTTGGAAATTGAAGAAATTAAAATTGCCATCCCTTAACAACATGTGCCATCCATAAATTCTGTCTTGTATTACTATGTTTAGAAATAATTTACAACTATTCCTGAAAACACACAAAGCCAGATAACTCCAAAGTAATTGTTTCTCTGATATCCCTAAAAAACAGTTACTGTAACAGACACCATACACATCCTTCAGGACCGCCACTTGCGACTGGAGAGAACCATGGAAACCAGTAAAGAAGACATCCTTCTGATTCAGCTGCCCTTAGAACTGCAAAATACAGAAAAATTGTCTAAAACTTTTTTTTTTTGTCAACGAAGTGGACATCTGGCAATGAAACAAAAGAGGCCAAAAAAAAAAAAATCTCCAAACACCAGCTGTCCTGGTTTCGGCAGGGATAGAGTTAATTTCCTTCCTAGTAGCTGGCACAGTGCTGTGTTTTGGATTTAGGGTGAGAACAATGTTGATAACACACCGATGTTTTAGTTGTTGCTGAGCAGTGCTTACACTAGTCAAGGACTTTTCAGCTTCCCACACTCTACCGACTGAGCAGGCTGGAGGTGCACAAGAAGCTGGGAGGGGGCACAGCCAGGACAGCTGACCCCAACTGGCCAAAGGGACGTTCCATACCATGGGACGTCATGCTCAGTATATAAAGCTGGGGGAAGAAGAAGGAAGGGGGGGACGTTCGGAGTGATGGCGTTTGTCTTCCCAAGTCACCGTTCTGCGTGATGGAGCCCTGCTTCCCTGGAGATGGCTGAACACCTGCCTGCCCATGGGAAGGAGTGAAGGAATGCCTTGTTCTGCTTTGCTTGCGTGCGCGGCTTTTGCTTTACCTATTAAACTGTTCTTATCTCAACCCACGAGTTTTCTCACTTTTACCCTTCCGATTCTCTCCCCCATCCCACTGGGGGGGGAGTGAGCGAGCGGCTGCGTGGTCCTCAGTTGCCGACTGAGGTTAAACCACGACACCAGCTCATTAAACTAGAGAGGGAGTGACAGAAAAGGTTCAAGTAGTTTCAACGGCCTTGGACTTCCTGGGAACTCTGTCCACAATCCTAAGGAGACCCGATTTAAATACTTGGAAAGCGTTTACTTCGAAGATATCTTCCACGGTGTGACAAAACCTTGACTGCAAAAAGATACAGCTTCTCCTGAACTCCAAGGGAAAGACTGTCAACTCAGACATAGCCCAGGAGATAGAGATATAAATGGAGTAACAGCAACAGCGTGAAATATTGTGAACAGTGTGAAATACAGCGTGAAATATTACACTCATTACAAGGCAGTATGCTTCAAAGCCTATCCCTTTATCAAGCCTCATCTATAATTTGACAACAAATGGTCTTCTACGGGGATACTATTTCCTTTTAAAGAGACTGCATATTCAGAAGATATTACAACAGATTTTTTCAGTGAAGCCTCAGTTCTTAAGGTAAATTGCCAAACCATTGTACATTGAATGGAAAACATAACATCAACTTAATTTTGATAAATAATCTAGTTTGGAAGAAAACCAGTATGTTTAGCTGTTAAAAATGATATAAATATAAATGTAGCATAATAGAAAGAGGAGTTCCAAGTAAGGGAGTCACTAAGTGTAATAAATCTGTTCAAAATGGAGGAGAGTAGCTATTACTGAAAAGCACAACTTAAAAAGGTTATCTGAACCGATCTAACAGAAAAATACTATCCTTGCAATCACTAAGCTCACACAAATACTTAGCTTTATATTCATACAAAGTTTTTCATTCCTACAAATACTTGTTTTATATGATTGGCAACGTAACCAAGTTGCTTCTGTATTTAGGCGGCTATCCTCACCCAAATCCAATTAGTCCATGGAAGATGTTCCTGTCTTCAAATGGGAGTTATATTGAACCTAATTATTTTCAATAACGCAACGATTAAGATACACACTGGCACACAAAAATCCACATATTTAGAAGTTAAAAATCCACCCTTGTGCTGTTAGTCTTAACTTTGTAGTCTACTGGCAGCCTAATTATATAAAGGAAATTACTGGGGGCATGAAAAGGCTTGTGATGAAGTGCTCAGCATAAGGACCTACATTACATTGAAAGTTTCTTTTTTTTTTTTCTTCCCCTCCCTTTTTTTTTTGTTTTTTTTTAGTCCAACTCTGCATTAACTTTGGGAAACACAGGAACTTTCTTCAGGAAACGTTCCTGACTATTCTTATCAATCTCTATCTTACCTTTTTTTTTTTTTTTTTTAAAAACTCTAGCATTTATTTCATGTTCTTTCATCTCTTTTTCCTGTGTTCTCACCATTGTAAATGGGAGAAATAGGAAGCCATGGGATTCTGCACACATCTATTTCTCTATTTGTCCTACGTCTATTTTTGACCTGGCTTCACTGTTTCACTGTTTGAAATCCCGCATAGCGTTTGACACAATCTTAGAGAGCTCTTGAGGCTCATGTTGAAAAACGATTTAAAGAAAATACATTAACTTTTCAGGAATACTGGAATTCTCTGTGAGACACTTCAAACAATTTTTCTTCTGTACTACCCCCTTGTTGGGCCGCCTCATATCTTACACCTGCATTGAAGGCTCCCTGCCTTATCATACTAGGTGTGGGCCCTCTAATATCCTAATATTGGTATTGCCATCCAAACCCTCCTGTTTTGTTACAGAGACCTAAATATATCATGATTGAAATGCACTGATCACATACTTCCAAAGGGCATATCCTCTTAAAAAAAGCACAATTATAGAAAGTCTAGGGATACAGATTTTAGTGGACCCTGAGAAAAGTTAGCAGAAAGGCGCTTAAGATAATACTGATCAAACGGCAATAGCCATAAAAACCACAAAGTCCATGGTAGTTTCTTATATTCCATTTAGACCTCCATTCAAGTTTTACATCTCCTCCTCAGAGTTTTTCCTCTCTAATAGTTGAGATCAGCTCCTTGTCGCTAAGAAAGGAGTGGCTTTAGAAGAGAAATGTGGGCACAGACGCAGTAGAGCCAAGAAGACAGAGCTATGCTCGGGCTCCAGTTGCTACAGCCAGACAAGCTGATATTAGAAACAAGATACGTCTGTTTAACGAAGGCGTAATCGACTCTAGAACAATTAACAAATGGATCCAAAAACATCAGATCGCAAGACTAGCATACAATTTTCCAAATCCCATTTACATTATTGCAGGTCTTTAACAAGACAAAATGTTTTTTCTTGTTATAATCCAGTTCAAACAGGAATTAGTTAATATAAATTCTGTAATCTGCACTGTGGAGAAGGTCAGACAGCACGATCACATAAACCTCTTCCAGTTCTATGATCTATAACCTATAAAATTGGATCGGAGATCACTGAACAGATTTCAGATCCCATATAAACTCAAAAGTACTACTTTCGTTTTACATCCCCTCAGCCTAATTCAACTCCTTAACTTATTCTAGTACCTGCCCTTGTCCCCCGTAGACACCCTGGTGCAGGATCAGGCACCTTGCCTGGAAGACTGAATCGGAAAGCGGACTCCCGAGGAATGGGTCATCTGCTGACCATTTCCAGCGACTCCGAGGGGAGCTACGGGGGTTAGAAGGATCCGGCCGCCAGATTGAACAACGCTGTGAATTTCAGTCACAGGGAGTAACCGAAAATCATTATTGCAAGTTCCAGTTTGGCTGAAATACTAGTTCAAAATTTCAGCATTCGAGAGTTCTGGGGTACTTGCATTGCTGTCTGCTCATAACACGACCCTTGATCTGCCTGTTTAGCTCAATGGCATTATCTTTTTATGTATTTCACCAGAATTTTTGAGAATAGTACAATCCACTCAATTACTTTATATATTTTGTAAAGCGAGAAATTAATCTTTGTCATTTGATAACCTGTTTGATATCCGAAAATACATTCCATTTTTGTCCCCAGTCAGAGCAACTATCCCTGGTGTACTCGAACCATTTTTCCTACTGATTATGCTTTACGGCTTTACTTCTTTTTTTAATTCAGTGACTTGCACTAGTTCTGCACCTGGCCTCTGCTTTTACTCCCCTGTACGCTACCTCAGTGGTGTCATGCCAGTGAAAGCTATTAAAAAAACCAGAAGCAAAAAAAGCCAATACTGGTGAAAGGACCATGCCTTACGGCACGCATACCCTTCGAGGACTTGGGAAAGGCAACTTGACCCTACTCCCTGATGAAACAGCACACTGATGATAGGAACATTACCAAAAACAAGCACAGTTCCCAACCGCTGGATATAATGGTCTCAGCCTAGAAGGAGCAGAGAAGGTGAGAAGCTTTTCTCCTGATGAGGAGCTAGCCGACTAGGAGCTAGCTAGAAGTCAGATTTGGGGGAAGCGGGAGCTGGGGACCCTGGAAAGACTTCCAACCATTTGGGTCTGAGCATGAAGACTGGGGCAAGACCCAAACACCTACCAATTCTCCCCCTTCCTTTCCCCCCTTCCTCTGCCACCCTCCCCAACATCCCAAACATCTCTAGGAAGAAGACGTGGATAAGCCAGTGAGCCCTGCGTGACCTGCACCCACTGCTCAGACCACAGAGTTCTTGCCCCAGACCAAAACTAGCTCAAGGGCACTGAAGATGGCCTGGGATTCCTCCGGTAGTTTATTTTGGGCCCAATTACAAAGTTGTTCTTGTTCAGTCTGTAAAATAAACTCTAACAGGAGTAGCTGCGACATTTGTTGCCTACCTGGCAGGTGGCAAGGACACACACTACAGGCCAAACCAGGCCAAATCCTTCTGAAATCTACTGTACTTGTATCAGCAGTTACGCATGTCACCAGCTCTCCCCTTACTTTCCTGCTCAAAAATTTAGACTAAGCCTAAGAAATCACAGGCAATGACCATGCACTACATAATTTGCGCTGCTCTGCATGCAGTTCCACACTATATGCACAGAATACACCGAACTTCAAAGGCCAACAAGAATAATCAACTTCTGAAAATAAAGTTTAAACTTTGAAATAAAACTAGTTATGCACAATTTGGTACTAATACACACACAGAAGAAAATTACTTGTGATCAAAAGGAAAAAGAAAACTACTGTAAGTTTTTTCAAGCTCTGTCCTACATTTCAGTATGTAATTACATTAACAGATCAGAATTCCCAGTTTTCCAATTTGTTTGCTACCACATAGCAAGACTGAGCATATGACGTTCTATTCCTTGCAACCCTTTGGAGAAAAACAGATGAATAATAGCAACAAATTTATTTCATACCAATCAATATTCGTTTGGTTGTAACCCAGCTTGAAAGTCATTAATGTAAAGGGTTTTTTCCTATACACGTGAGAAATAATTATTAATTTAGCGGAGGTATTTGAAAGAAACTGCAAAAGGGAACATAGGATTATGACAATCTACCAAACAATATGCATTTAAAATGTGGGCAATGAAGATCTCGGTGTCTTTGCCATCCTGATTATACCAATATCATCCTTTTTCCACATTAAAATGCCTGCTAGCATATGAAACAGGTTAATGTTATTCACATTCAAATGACAAATACACAGGGCTATAACACGCACTTGTGTCCCTTTTGCTTCTATTAAGTAACGCGCGATAAAAATAGAACAAGTCATTGCATGCTGCTGACAGTTTTGTAGATTTTTAAGTCTTTTGATTTACTGCCTTTTCTTGTTTCTGCTTGTATCTTTCTAAAATATGATTTCCCCTAACCTGAGAAGTATTCTGCACGCATTTGATTTATGAAAATCAAAATTACTAAATGGTTCCCCAAACCAAAATAAATAAGTAAACAGACAGAATATTCATCGGGCCGGCTAGCATTTAATAGAAACACTTGCAGCTGAAAAACCAAGATTGCTGGCCTCAATCACTCTGATCTAATTAAAGAAAATGGGTTAGAAAAGCAATTTTACCACAAACCAACTAATAGCCTTGTGTTTTGAAAGACCTGTTCTGCTTATTCTAGGATAAAATGCATGTTTCTTAAGATGATTACAGTCACAATTCTAATAAAAATAAATACTTTTACTCATACTTGAAAAATGTTTTATTTAAAAGCAATTGCCCAGTGTGGAATATGTATATTTTAAAGGATAAGCCTACCATATTAGCAGATATTTTAATATTTTCAATATTAAAAAAAATAATAATCCATGTGAAAGCACAGACAAACCATCACATACACATATCTCTGCATAATTATAGAGGAATACAGGAACTCTGACTTGAAGCCTAGCAACAGTATCCAAGTATTAGTTAGTCTGCTAATCAACTACCAAAAACTCGCACACCAGCCCAATGTGTTTCATTTTTCTAAAGCAAAAAGCAAACAAAAATAAAAGAATTCTATTGCTTCTAGCTTCAGAGCTGCTGAAGGACAAGATGTACAATATAAAACAAACCTTGTTCACTTGAAGAAGAACAACCCATGTCATTTAATCCATCTGAAAATTCATCTCATCACAAAGAACCAAGGCAAAAGAGAGATTTAAAAATAGGTTATCCAAGTCAAAGGATTATCAGCTTGCAACATACTTAATTTTTGCATATCTGTATCTAATGAAAGCTTCAATATTCTTACATATATGATTGGTTTTTGTACCTCCATCCTATAGAAGCCATTGTAAATTCTGTATAGCAAATGCTTCCTAAATCTGCTGTGCTCATTTACTCACAGACAGCTGCAGGCTGGATGAAAACAATCAGGGATTAACTTTTCTATTCATCACATCTTCTAATCCATTACTTTCTCTTAGTTTGCAATAAATAAATGCATGAAGTTAAATAAATTATAAATGTGCTTAGCTAGTTAAAAAAAAAGAAGTTTAAAAAGGGACGTTATTATTATTTTTTTAATGATGTGTGACTGCTGTGCCATACATCAGGAGTATATGTAATGTCTTCCTCAAAGCAGAAAAGATGGAACAATAGTCACTGAGCTGCAAGATACTTCTGGGTTCCAAAGACTTTCCAAATAAGTGATAATTAAAATAAGCTCCTTTAATGTTGTTATTATTCCTCAAAAAACTAATCTGGGGGCATGATGAATTGAAATTATCTGAGAAGCTATACTAAGTATTTCATACTGCTTGTAAAACAAGTTTCTAAGTACCTTATGGTAATAGGTTTTCTTGCTTTATGAAAAATACTATTTTAATTTGTTTCAAATAGGATTACTTCTTAAATGATAGGGCAATTTTCATTCACCTTTCAAACATCTGTCAAGAAAACAAAAGGGATTCCCTGATGTTTAGAACCTCATAAAAGAAATAAATACAATGAAATCTGGATCTTGTTTTTAATCCTTTACTGATATCCTTTTTTCCTCTCCTCCGAATCCTTTATCTTTTATGTGTGATTTATTGTTGCAAAACTGCATCGTCCCTGTCTGAAGCAAGACTAACGTGAACTTTCTCTGTTAATGACAGCACGGCGTCTCTTATTGTACTAAGCCACGGGAATCATTTGCAAGGCTGTTTTTCTCAGTTTGTTTCTGAAAATGGCAGCACCGAGTCAAAAAAATAGTTATCTGTGCTAAATACTTTTCATGCCATGGCTTCAAGAAGCTGGTCACCCAGACACCTAATGTACCACCTGAGATGGAAAGATTAATTGGAAATTGATGGTGGGAAAAGGCGCAAGGTAAGGAAGAAGCGACTTGCTGATAGAAGGAGGGAGAGCACGTGTGAGAGAACCCCCAGTTTTGAACTTCCAGAGGAAAAGGTCAAATTTTTTTAATAGGACGGAATAACTAACAGGTTTTTATGCTGGTACTGTGGCTAAGCGGAAGCAGGTTCTACAAAACTCCAGTTTGCGGGGAGACACAAGGGCTTACAGCCAAAAAGGAATACAACTGCTTTAAGCGCCACCCGGCCTGAACATTTACGCGCTGTAGACCAGAGTCACGAGAACAGTCAGCGGGTTTGGATTCCAGGTCTCCCCCTTCCGTGGATCGCCCCTCATTTCACCATGAGCTTCCTCTGTGAAATTATCCAAGAGACAGAGAGCTGCACCCATCCAAAATGAGAATGTGAGAGAAATCGGGCTTTCTCCAGAGTGAAGAAACAACGTGGAGGATCGTTGTGGTACACGCTCTTCAACCAAAGTGCTGCTGCTCAGAGCTGTCCCAGAGTACATCTACCAGCTCTCACCCCTCCTGATGGTTTTGAAACCCTAAATGACCTTATCTACCTTGAAACACGCTCAGCTTAGCCAACCGAATGGCCGCTATAGCACAATTCTACGTAGCTGAGAAACCTTACTGGTAAAATCTCCTCTTTCTTTTTTTCAGATGACTAGGTAGGGACTCCCTGGGTTAATCAGGTCACCAATGGCACCTACACCTTCTGTCTTGGATACAAACTTTAATCCATTTTGCTTCTATAAAAGTGGAACAGACAGATTTCGTCTCTCTGACTGAACATGTACGCTGACATTGGCCCTAAGTAGGCGCCTTCATCTGGCAAGATCTGAGTGAGATACCCAGACCCTACACACCTTAGACAAACATCCCTCTCTTACAGTCAGATGTCACATTACTCCAGTAACATGGGTCACTATTTTTGCCTTTTTTGGCTCTAAAATAGATATTTTTACGTTTTCTTCTTTTTACAGAACAACGTGAAGTCTTATGATTATTGCAAAGAAACTTATTTTATATATGCCTAGTTTTTCAGCATTTCAACACATTTGTCTAATATAAGTGCTTTGTAATTAAATAAAAAGAAAAAGGAAGAACAATCTCCGTGGGATTTGACCTGTAGAACAAAGATTTAGTAATTCTGCTGTAAATTAGAATTTTCTATTGCTAGAGGATACCCTGGCCATTTTCCACCTGAGCTGCTTCTCCATCATCTTCAACAATAGGGACAGTCTTAGCATCACGGTCTGGCACAGACCCAGGCCGGGGGGGGGGGGGGGGGGGAGAAAAAAGACTCCCTTTAAGACATGCAATTCAGCCTCTTCTAAACTGAACAATCCCAGACTTTGCATACGGCTTAAAATGGTATTCTACTCTAAATGCCAATGAAATATAATTGGCAGGCAAAGGTGGAGGAGATAATAAGTGATATACCCAGCACTTAAGCATATATTATTTATGCGGAGCTCTTGTGGACCAGTGCATTGAGATGTAGCGCTTCTGCTGTCGGCGCGCTGCAGACTCATCCCTTTACTCCACGGGCAGCGATACCCTCCTTCTGCGGAAAGGCTGAGCTACGATCTCTGCCGCTGAACCAAGCAGCTCATTCACCGCAATGCATGGCACAGGACCATGAATCATAAGCATTACATTACTGCTGTTAGATCCTTATAATTGCAGTTTTGGCAACACTACTTGAAACAGCTTTGTGACTACTGACAAACTGGAAGACACCCACATAATACCTTCTGCATTGAAAGTACAAGTGACTTCCTCCTGCAATAGTTTGGGACAACAACATTATCTAAGAATAATGTTAATTAGCACATGTCAAAACAGATGGACACGGATAGTGTAGTTCCTCACTGTGTAAGATTAGGGATTTCAAGCAAATATGATTTTTCATATTTCAGATACTTCGGTTTGAAAAATGTAAAATCTTGTTTCTGGCACCAGATAAAAAACTGCTCTTGAAACTACTAAGTTAGGTCCAGCCTCCAGTCGCTTCCACCAATTAAAATTCTCCCATCCTTAAGACGACATGCCCAGGAAAGTAGGTAGATTCTTTCTGAAAAAAATAGTATTGCCACTTATATTACTCAGCTGTATATTAGGCTTGCATTTGAAAGTATCTATAATGAAAGATACTGTGTATGAAGATCACTAGAAGTTACAAGATTAGGTCAGAAATCTTCCAAGAGCAATGTGGAGTTCTTTCCAATGAATCACGAGCAATGCGGAGTTTTTCCCGATGCATCACCAGCCCCTCCTTCCAATGAATGCTATTGCGAATAATCATGAATGTCATTGACAAGCTTACTATTAAATGATGGAACAGCTCATCACCTACCAGCTTAAACCTCCAGCGAAAAAAAAGAGACCCACCCAAAGCTGCACATATCCCAAAGAATTTCTCCCTGTTGTAACTTATTAAATGAGTTGAAAATAATTATAAAATATAGTAACAATTATTAAATGAGCCTAAAATAATAACAACAAGGTTTAATGAACTGGTTCAATACCAAAATTCAATATCTAACCAAAAATACACTTTCTGAGGGATGAAAGATGAAACGTTTCTCAAGAGACTTCATAGTATGATCTGTCCTTCTTCTCTTCATGAGGATACTTCTCAAGCTCTTTGCTAATTCCTTCCCACTCTGTTGCCTCCGGGCTCTAAGAAGGTACATTACTCAAATGATATATGTTGGAATACATCCAAAACTACGCAAATATAGTGGATAACCAGGCAAGTAAGATAAAGAAGAGCCAACTTGTTAAAGTATAAATGCTGACATCGTTCTGCACATTCATCATCATACTAGCTCTCAGGTTTTCTGCTCAGGTTAGTCTTCTTTGATTTTTTTTTTTGTTTGTTTAACTGGGAGGCATTCCAGAAATAGGCATTTCAATGACAATTTTTTTTTTTTAAGCAGTAAATCTTAAGGGACAAATGTCTGGCTAAATTGAATTAGCTGGGAGGAAACAACATAACGTAATGCTTATTCTTTAAGACAAATCTACTAATTTAAATAGTTATGCGCAGTCCACCACCACCTTGCAAAAAACGCAAGTGAATCATGGAAGCACCAGTATTTCTATTTTTCAGTGGAAAAGTGAAGGCATCAGGAAAATTTGGAGAATCTTCCCATAGGATACATTTTCTAAGCAATTTTCTAGAAATCACCAAATCCCACAGAAAGTTTTTACAGTCAGCAATAATAAGTTCTGCCTAAAGCCTCAGCCACGTGGCTATCACTTGTTTCGGGAACGAGTCTCATCCATCTACTTCATAACTACATTCCAATTTCTCCCACATACTGACATAACTTGGAACCTGCACTCGTCAGGGGAAAGGAAAAGTAGTGCAGAACTGGTCAGTCCAAAAAATGATGACATTAACATCAACACGGTTTCACACAAACCAGTTTAGGGGCTACTGTTTGTAAGTGTACTGTAAATGTTATATTTACTTCGCAGTTACTCATACTGTAAGTGTATGCACAATTAATTCTAGCAAGTCATTCTTTTACAAGTTTTTTTTTTTATTGTACGCAACTGTTTTTAAGAGAACAAAACCCCTTCAGAGAAACGTAAACCATAATACTGTGTATTGTCTATGTGCAGTACTTGTTCTGCACTGACTCTACACGCAAGCCAAAATATCAAGAACTAACACGGCAGAAATAAAGGGAACATTTGAATTTAAAGAACCGTTTCCTTTCATTTCAACATCGTCATGACGTTATAAAACCGTTAGCCACATGTAAATATAAAAAATAATAAGATGCTCACCCTATTAGGATATTCCTATTAGGAATAACTGGTTCATTTTTAGTTAATTTTTTTACATCAGATTGTTTATAAATACAGAAGGATGAAGACTTCTTACGTGGAAAGGAACTATCCCACTTTCTGACGTAAAAACCTTCCAAACTCACTACGAACTCTTATGCAGAAGTTATGACTTTTACACAAAACTTTTATGCAACGTGTCCTCAGTTTTCTCAATGCGTACTGCAAAGAGTTGAAAGCATCGCAGTGCTACGAGAATTCGCATTACCACACGGAATTTTTAAGTGTACCCCTGCAGATCATATGCAACAACAAAGGGAAATGGAAAGGAGGCCTTAATCCACAGCAATTCTTTCACAATCCTACGTTTCATGTGAGCTGGCCTAGTTTTCCACATAAATTAAATACTATCAAGTCACAGATCTGCATCACTGAGTTAAATGAGTGCAGGCGACTATACAGACCCTCCTGCTTCAAAAGGAACGCCTTTTTTCGTTCAACTTCAGGATGTTCCTGTGGAACTTTAATTAACTTGAATTAAAGCATTTTAATTCATTTTAATTAAACTGTACCAGAAATAACTTTTATCAAACTGTTTTTTTATTTTAATGGCAAAACTCCCTATGTAAAAAAGAACTTTA
This sequence comes from Aptenodytes patagonicus, assembly GCF_965638725.1. NCBI lineage: Eukaryota > Metazoa > Chordata > Aves > Sphenisciformes > Spheniscidae > Aptenodytes > Aptenodytes patagonicus. The sequence continues at coordinate 3,023,228 of NC_134955.1, read as the reverse complement.
AAAAGCCTTGAGGTTTTTTGTCAAGGGCCCTTAACGCCTGTCGCTAGCCTTCGTCCAGCGCCCCACGCCAAACTCAGTGAGAGGAGAGGGTTTTACGGATATGGATGGACAGTTTCTGCCATACATTCATTTCATTGCAGAGAAGCATCTTTCTTCGTCTTCTGACCAATTATTCCTACTTGAGAACTGCTTTAGGCCGATGCCAAAACAGCCCGCAGGAGCCAGTTCGGCCAGGTACGTGGATGTGTATTTAATCTGTTACAAACTGGCTAATGTATGTTAATAAAGCATCTACTACTCTTCTGCATTACTTATCAAATTTTCATTTTCAGAGCACATTTTGAAAACATTTCAGCTTTTTCCCCATCTTCATTTTTTAAAGAAAACTTACTTTTAAAATCTCCCTGAAACGATACTGTCATCAGCCCTGTAGCCGTATCTTGCATAGAATCAGATTTACCATCTTTGCAAAACCTTGGTTTAAACACGTGTAACTTATTTTCAGTGTCTGTAAATATTTTGCTTACCAATATCAGCTTCCCTGTGATTCTTGATATATTCAGCGAGCTCAAAATTTCCCGCTATTATAGCCACCTAAAGGATTGTAAAATAGTTACAATTAATACATTGCCATCACTTATTAAGCGAGAAAATATGCATGTTACATTACTGACAAACATCATACATATGTATTTTCATTTCCCAAAGTGGAGTAACTGTTTATTACTTCTATCCTGCAACTACCACACGCAATCCATTTCTGAAACAATGTTGAGAAACGATCTCTCGATCTATTTGTAAGCAGCCCTGCCAGTCCCCCAGTTCCCCGTTTGCTAAGAACGCTGCGATCGTGGATGTCTCAGGAGACTGCCCGAAGAGCTGTGGCTTTTCACGTTGTGGCAGTCAAAACCAGCAGCGAACATTAAACGCGCCAGCCCCGAAGCTCTGGGAGCTATGCTGATGTGTGGAGAATGCTACGGGCGCAGGCTTAGAGACACGTTCAAGATATTATTTCCCTTTGCTCCTGCCTCGCTACTTACCTGAACAATGAGAACAGGGGCTACAATGCAATGTACGGGGGATACTTCTTCCCTGGGTATCAAGAACTACAAGTATTCAGGTACCGCTAAGACACCAAAAAAGACTGAAAAAAGAGGAACTGGAAAAGCTTATGCATATGTATAGAATTTAAAGTGTTTTAAATAAACATAGCTCTAAAATAATAATTTTCTTTTTCATTTATTTCCCGGTTGTCGAATACAGATGTGTAACTATTCCAAATTCTCATCCAAATGCACTTAAAGAGAGAAACATCTCCCCTGGATATGAGGAAAGTGATTTGGTTATGCCATTGCTGTCTCCTCCCTTTTTCTTCTTCTCTTATTTTTGCCCTGAATATTCAGCAATTGCCTTTTCTGGCTCCATTTTGCAGCTTTATATTATGACAGATACTGTTCCCCTAATGGCGCTGGGGCTTTCCTGATGTAGGTAAAAGGGATAAGCTGGGCTCACCTTTCTCATAGAAGCTTCTACATATACAAGGTGCAGGCCAAAAAAAAAAAAAAAATTAAAAAAATCTTATTTAAGGACTCCCCTGGATATAGGGCTACTGTCAGTCATGAGAAATGATTGAAAACTCAGGGAAATTTCTGAGCTGATGACCAAGACAGATTATCTTCTGGTTTGTACCACCCCACAAATCTCCGGGATGAAGAATAATGCAAAGGAAGACTGAAGTGCTGAAATGGTCTTAGGGAGGTGTATGAAGTACAGTTAATGTCAGCTATATCTCTTCATGTAACAAGCATGAGACCTTATTTCTGCACTCGCCCCAGGAAATTGAATGGACAATTTTATTTACTAGCAACCAAAACAAAATAATATGGAAGTCCTCAAAAATGAAGACTTTACACACATCAACAAACTACAGACAGAAAATCTTGACTATTATGTATTTAAGAGTTTCCAAATCTGCTTTAAATGGTAGACTCAGAGCAGGTTTAAATCATGAGTCACGACCATTACATCCATTTCACCTAAAAATAAAATAATTACACGTATTTTCTGCACTTTTCATTCAGCGTCGACTATTTGCACGATGCCTCTTTCTGCCATTAGCACGTGTCACGTAGGGCTCGGAGCGGACTTACCACATATCCTACCGCGACACTGGAAGAAGTCTCATTGAAACGCAGTACTAGGAAGACTATTTGCTACAGGCACGGGTGTGCTGCCTTAGGAAAAAGAACTCTCTGCAACGCTCCTAAATAAAACTAGATGGGATTGTTGAAAGTCAGATTGTCACACTCTTTTCTCCCCTCTACAGTCCTCCTGGTGACTTCATTTTAAGGCCTTTCTTTAGACCCGAGACTCCCCCTGTATTAGTCTTTATGCTTCGAGCCGTTGCTCGTTAATCCCTTTCTGTACACAGCCCTGGAAATCCTTGCGGAAGGACCCAGATTTAAACAAATGTTTTCAAACACAGCAAAGTAATCTCCGATTTACCTTTTGGTCCTAAGCAAGCGATAGTTGGTCTATAGAGAGACAGACTGATTTAGGTTAGGTTATAAGGTCGACTGGCTAGTAAAGTACAAGCAAGACTTTAAAGAAATTACTATATTTTAAGTATAATATAGTATTAGAATAAATGGTTGAGATTAACAAACAAAACAACTGAACATTTATCGTGTTTATGCCCTGAATCCAGGTTCCCCCCCCCCTTTTTTTTTGTTTCATTAAAAATTTCTATCCAATGTAAAGGCTAAATACAGTAATTATGTTTTCTTTTCATTTCCAGTGTATCTATTTCGTGGCAGAAATCCTATTCCACATTTATATAGTACCTAGCAGTTATACTCAATGCACATACATTTGTGTTCTAAAACAATCCTCAGTAGGCAGCCATGAGCATGGCACGTGCAGTATAATCATTTTTGTCCTTTAAATAATTAACCTGCATATAATATCACCATACTTACTAGTGATAATCATGTAATTATTTTCTCATTACAATATTAACAGTAAGGAAATGCTTTGCTTTGGGCACTTCTCAGTTGTGTTACGTCAAACGTTGATGGATTCTTGGGAGCAAAATGCATTACTATGAATCAATAATACTGGTTCAACACAATCCCACTTCTGCTTTTAGACCGCAGTTGAAAAAATAAAGTGTTTCTGCTCAGATATGTCATCAGACTCCCGCATGCCATAATATCTGCAAAGATCAGGAAGGTCAGAGACAGAGGTAGATTGGTGCACTGCCACCTCACCACCAACAGAGGCAATTATCCATCTGAAAATTACTATTGTAACCATTAGTAAGATGACCTTTATTCGAGAAACTACTCCTGAAATCAACTGCTTCTCAGCATGGATAACGTATCAGAATCTGGCCCCCAGCCTCCTCTGTAAGGCTTCTAAAGTGTAACTCATGATTCTCCCTGGCAAACGGCACTATGAAAGTAACAGCGGAGCGGTACAAATACTATCTCCTTATTTCACATTCTGCAGCCTGGCTTGGTTCAGGTTCATAAAAGCAACATTTGTGTGTAGATCAGGGGTTTCCTCTACATTCTAAGCAAGCAATAACGTCTCCCTTCAACATTACCTCTAATTAGCATGCAAAATTCGATCAGGGAATTCACCAGTGACAGGCAGCTTGCTAGACAGCAGCCATGTTACTCAAAGGAAAGAATTTTTGATACAGAGTAAATTTTAAAACTCAAGTATAAACATGCTGTTGAAGTGATAAATACATTTTATTACTTGAAAAAAGATATTGCCAGATAGCTAAGAGACAGCTTGACAGAGCATTGTTCCTGTACTTGCTTCTGAATCAAGCACTAGATTCAGCAAGCTCAAGGTATCGTTTCTCTCAATTTAATCTACTTCCAGTCGCTAAAAACAGTATGTAAAATTCTAACAGCAAAAATGAAGGAAAAATATGTTAAGATCTAAAGAAAGCACGAAAAAGTAAAAAAGTACAAATATTTCTTGGCATAACATCAATGTACTTCACTTGAATTTGATGGGTAAAGAGTGTGGGTGAAAGTGAAGTCAGAGAAAACTCTGAAAGATACAAAATTATTCTCATTCAATTTTTACAGTTGCAAACTACAAAGCACAGCAACCACAGCCTCTTTTCCATCAAAATTCATCTTGAACCAAAGTTAGAGTGTTCAAGTAAAACTGTAAGCGTGAATGCATTAGGGCAAGTGAATGGTCTTCACAAGATCCAGGGCTTGAACCAAATTAAGGTGGTGTAACGTCTCCCCTCGATTAAGATGAAAACTAAATCAGAACCTTACTGAAGTTCTGTAATTGTACTAAATTTCTTTCTACCTTAGAAAAAAAATACTAATGTAGTATCTTCACAGAAAATATGCTTCGTAATTTACATGTTTTTAAAAAGCCATATTTTGCTTTTCAGGACGTTCTGTAGTCAAGTGCCAGATTTCTAATTTAGAGGTTATGGCAGGAAAGAGGGTTTTGTTTGGGTTGGGTTTTTTTCCGATCACAAGACACCTCTTTTGGCAGTGAAAAAGTAGCACAGCCAGCAAAACCACAGTGAAAGTTTTTTTTCCAATTCCAGTAGGAACTGGATTCCAGTCATCAAAATGCATCACATGCATGTTTACAGACATGAAATATTACCGTGAAAGGCTGGAGGTAGCACTTTACAGCTAGAGGCTATCTACAGACTCTGTTGTGCTGAAACTTCAAAAACTGCAGCTTTTTAAAAACTGCATATACAGCAGTCTCACTGTAATTCAGGTTCTTTCATTCCTGCAGCAAATGTCCTTTCATTTCGTCCTTTTGCCACAGGCAAGACACTTATCTTACATCAAAAATCTGCATGTCCTTAGTCACATTGTTCTGTAAACCTGATAAAACCTGTTTACGCATTGTCTAAAAAAAAAAAAAAAAAATCAATCATCTACAATTTCCACTAAAACCTGCATTTTTTTTGCCCAATTTTTAAAAGGCGTATTTACTTTGCATCAGCTCCAGAATCAGAAAGACTGCACCTGCGGCGTCACAGCACGGCGTCAATCCAAGTCCAGCTGAAAAGCAGGAGTAAGTGGTTCAAGAACCGTGCTTTCAGACCCAAACCAGGATCTTTATCTGCTGCACTGACATTTGGTTGGGATCTCTGCCATATATTCTACTGTACAACACAGAGAACAGAAACCCTCTTGGGTTTTTTTTTAATCATCATTAGGGGCAATTTTATATGAATGATAGTAACCAAAGTGAATCACTTATCAGCTCCCTCCCCTCTAAGTTTAACTGACCCCGCTAAGGGTGTTAACACAGGCACCTAATTACGTTCAAATTACATTTGCTAACGTACATGACTGACGTGAATAAGTACATACGCTTACAACAGGGAAGTGAGCAGAAAGTAAAGCTAAGCAGGAGGACATATCTTAGTAGGAGGCAACTCATACAAAATCAAAAGAAAGTAAGGGAAACCCATACAGCTAGACTGGCAGTATCGCCTCCTATTTCCACAATACTCTGTCTTCATAATGTCATCGTAACAAAAAGTTAATGGAGTCGCTGAAACAGGTCACAGCTGAGACACGCTCAGAGGGCTGTGAAGCACCAAGCCATGGGGTTAACGACCCTCTGGGCAAGGCGGCTGAGCGGAGACAAGAGCTGGTTGTCACTGTCAGGGTCCGGAATGCAGAGCGTGACCAGTGTTTATACGGGTATTTGCTCTGCCTCGGCAGAAGCAAAGCTTGCTACGGTCACCCCATCGTCTCACTTACTGTCTCACAGACAGATGTTCCTTTCAAGTGATGCAACTGGCTACAGTATCTTACTGTTTGCCATGCCTGGCAATGCCAGATGCTCTGCCACCAATTTAGTGAAGAAGGGAAGGAGTTTAACTGCCGCTTGGCTAGTTGCTATGGATGGTAACTAAGTGACAGCTCGGTGAAGTAGAAACTTGAATGAATGAAGTAGCTGTGACGCAGAGACTGGGGGGGAAGCAGGCAGGAGATGGGGGCACCCCACGATGGCTAGTCCAGCACAGGGCACTGGGCGAGGAATGAAAGACTGCAACTGGTGAGGCACCTTTAGGAGGGTATTTCTTTCTCCTGGCATAGCATTATTCCCGTCCTCTGTTTACAGGCAGAAATGTTCCCTCTGGATACAGGCAGTTTTTAAGTTGGCTTTCAGGAGTCAATTCAGAAATTAAACGTTTGACGCAGCTGGTTAGTTCTGCTTTCCTGAACCTTGCTCCCCAAAGAAATTTAGTTTAGATGATGGCAAATAAGACTACTTTGTGTAAACAGTGAAACCTGACAGATGTCCAGTTACAGGTTTCAGTGCGACAGAGTTTCATAATGTTTTCAGACTCTGGACCAGATGTAAGTAGCAGCACTGACTCACCAACGTCTCTCTTTTCAGCCCCATAAATGCAGTTGTCAATATATCAATTACTTACATTAAAGTATTTAGATTTTTTTGATTGTGATTAATGCAGTGTTTTGTTCCTTTCGGGAAACTGGAAATTATATATACACTTTACCTGTCACTAACCTTTCGCAATTGATTTTTTCCGCTCTTCAAATGTATCACAGGTAGAGGTTATATTAAATTAGAGCAAGATCTTTGTAGCCTGTTAGCAAACACAATTTTAGAGCTTTATAGGTTAGTCCCTGAAAGGCAAGCACCAAAACTAATATTACATTATCGCTCTTTGGAACAAACTGCTCCACACAATAAGGAGCAATACAAGAAAGACAGAAATTGAAGTTGTCCCCTCTTAAATCCAGCCAATGAACTTTGACAAACTTTCTACATGGGAGTGAGGAGAGCATCTCTCAGTTCATTTATGTTTCACTCTCAGTCAAGGCTGCTGCACCTCCTTCTGCCTGAATTTTAGACCAGGCAAGACATAAAGCTTTAAAATGCGTTGCCTAAACGGAGAGCGGAGGAAGGTGTTTGGGCTGCCCAGTTGCAGCTGCACTTCACAATAACCAGTTCGTGATAAAACAGTCAGCACTCCCCACCTGCTTTTTCTCCCCCTTCTCTTCTCTTCCAAACAATTTCACTTTCTTGATGAAAGTACGTTTCATTATCCTTTCCTTCAAGGCTGATCCTTCATCCTTCCATTGTCTCTGCTACCCAGCAGCGCTCACTAAACAATGCTCTTTCGAGAGAGCTTGAAAGAGCAATGAGTTCAGGTATGGCACTACACATTAAAGGAGACAGCTCTATCCCAGGACAGAATGCGACTTCAGTCTTGACTTTGCTCAGTCTCAGCCAAGCAGCGGAAACGCAGATGGACACACAGGATACTCTGAGGTACATCCACCCTACATGTTCCCATCTTCAGGCAGAACTGGAAGGAAGAGGTGATGCAACCCTGCGAATGAGACTGTAACCCTAAGACTCTCCAGAAATTGCCTTCCGCCTAAATCACAGACTTATAAAAATCATACATTATTTATTGTACCACTGAGGACTACATTATTTTAACAATGAAGAAACGCCATTCAAGCAGTAACAGCCGTTATGCTATAGGATGCACAATCAGCAGAGACTCCTGAGAAATCAACACAAGTGGTTTTAGGAGGAACGGTTCGGATCACTTCCTTAATGAAAAGACCGCCTGAAAAGCTCTTCCATGTGTCATAATCAGGACGTGCTTCCTTAATATTAAAAATATAAGAAAATGTTATCATTTTCAAAAAGCATGGGTTTCCAGACAAAAATCGTATCAACAATTCACCCAATAGCTGCAATATGAAGAAAGAGGTGATAATCCAACAGCAAGGCAATCTCTAAACCGTTCCATTATAATCATAACCTTTGGAGACAAAAAACCTTTTAATTTGCTATGAAAATCTAATGGTGCTTACTGTGGGGCAATGAAAAGGCAACGTAGTTCAACTTTAACGTATTTCTATCATCTCCTCTCGAAGGAAAAGCTCTCCCTGATAAAACCAAGAGGTAAAGGCTTTTTGGAGTCTAAAGCCACTTTGAAGTTTGCCACTGTGTACCATCAACTATGCAGTAGTCATCCACCAGGACGTTAGAAAGTTAAATTTAGGTTGTTAAGTGCGAAGACCCTGCTCTCACGTATGCCTGTGCATGCCGGTGCAGCACACAGCACGATGACATTCCATCCCTGATAAATAGTGACACAAAATCATGCAGCACACTCTGCAGACTCCGAAAAAAAAGTATCTTAAATCGATATGCATTCGTTGCTCTCATATATGAGCAGCGTGTAGATTTTAAAACTCTCTTCAGTGGTACAGATGGAGTTCGGTTTGGAAAAGCAAGAAGCAATCTGTGTTCCAAATTTCTTTTCCATAGGTGTGGGAGAAAAATGTACTTAGCAAACACTATTGCTTTCTTAGACAATTTCAGAGATCTTGTACATGAAGGTATGTTTATTTATTCAATAAATACAAGAACATATCTAGAACTCAGTTTCCTTTGGAAATACATTCTTTTGTAACACCTTAGCAAAATGGGACAATTTGGCAAGCATTGTTCTGAGCTCAAATCACAACATAGACTTTAGGTATTTTCAATTAGAGAAGACATTAAGAATTCAATAAATACAACAAAACGGGGTTTTTTTTCTGAACCAGTTGGAAAATTCTATACAGTTACAATAACTATATCATCTAAAATAGAAATGCTGAATAATCATGAATTCTGTATTTTACTTTCCAAAATCTAAGGGCAAAGTATCATCCCACATTTTGTAGTTGTATTGGTTACAGTCGATTTTTGACTTTGAGGCTACAACGTTGTAAAATAAAACTAGCGGCAGCTTCTTACTTCACCTCATTATAAAATAAAACCAAATGCTTGATAAATATACTATTAATATCACTAATTCACTCTCTTTTTCTAACAGCGCTCCTGAATACATATAATATGGATGACATGAAACACGACCTCAAGAAGATACATATGTTTACATTATGGAGACACACATTTACATTTACACTCCAAAACTTTATTAAAAAGTAATCACTTTTGAAGTTGAGATGTAATACTTCTAATTAGAAATATGTCAGAAGCGAATTACTATTTTGAGAAGTTCATAGTTGTGTAATATTTTGTACACATAATAAGATAATAATGTTTTTGTTGAAAATATATCAGAACCGAAAGGTTTTATTTGATAAAATAAAATTAATTGAGAAAATTAATTTTATCAGTTTGAAGCTTTATTTCAGGTATCACATTTTCAAGTTTCAGTAAAACTGAAATAAGATGAATAAGATACATATAGAATAAAGAAAAGCAGTAAAATTTAATATTTTTTTCTTTAAATAAAAGTCAGGAAAGATTTATATTAAGTGCAGAAATAACCCACATTCTCTACCAGGACAATAAAATGCTGGCAATTTTCCTATATTACTCTATAGTAACGTTATGAAAGAATATAAGTAGAAAAATCGTACTCAGCATTGTCATACATGCTTCTTTCCTGGACAGAAAAGAATTCTTAACAATTTGAATTATATAATGTAATACCAGCTTAATATTATGCATTTTAAAAGGAGCTAACTTTGTATATTAATATATCTGATGTCCAGCAGATGGCAAAATATCAGCAACCATGACCTTTAATCTTCTTGAAACTTGCTTAATTTAAACCCCAAAGTACGGGGTTTTTTCCTTTTTCTTTCTAGTCTCCACTTTCTATTTCATCGGATAGCAGGATTAGCTTTACCTTTTGGATGTTTTCTGTGTGTTATCTGCTTGAAAGACAATTTCATCTTCATCAGTTCTTGATACAACAAAGCACAATAATGTTACTATCCTTTAAATAGTCCTTTGAAGACAGTTTCTTCACCACTGAAATTTTTTTCTCCAAAAGCATGCTGCTGCTACTGTTCCCAAATTTGCCAGCACATGTTAGCATACTGTGTACTAAAATCTCTTAGCAACAATATCTTAGTGTCTAACATTTTCCTTCTTCCAACTATGATTCACGGAGCCATCTGTAGTCAGATATTGACATGCAGTATCTTAAAATAGATACCTTACATTTGCTCAACAACTAGTTTTAGCATCTGAAAATATAAATTATGGGAAAGGGCCAATATTTCTTTGAGGCTCTTCATCATTCCCTTGATCATTTTAGCACTGTTTAAACAAAGGCTTGCCACGATCACTTCGCCTTAGTATTAAGGTCAAAGTATTCATGCTTTCCGCAGCGCAGCAAGTCGACAGCTCCGCTGAGTTGGCTGCAGTCCCTTACGTAAGCCCTCCAAGCAATCTCGACGGCTTCCCAGGTGAGGACCACCCCACACTGGTACCCTGGCTATTTTTTAAGAGTAACTGAAGACTAGGTTTTTAAACTTCAAGTATTGCTACATGCAGCGCTAAGATCTAGGCATTTTTCACACCCTTGGAGCCTGAGCCTCGTGGAAAGTGCCCTACAATGGGTGGGACAAGGTCAATGTCTCGGCTGGGCAATGACAAAGAGACTTCTGCAGCAGCGGCTACTGTAGGAAACGCAACAATGTTTTTGAGCAATTAATATTTTAAAAATAAGCAAATATACCACAACGTGCATCCAAATACACAATACGTATTTAACTGGGTATCAAAAAAGTACACTGCAAGCGTAACAGTGCTGGCACACTTTCATTGCTAAAATGCTAGTTTTGCTTACAAGAGATTTTACAGCCCCTGTGGGTCTTCTGAAATACACTCAGTAGCCACGAAACAGTGCCAGAGCTGACTAGCTTAGTGAATTCAAGTCAAAATTAAGAGAAGGCTATCACACTGAATGACCTCCTTTTAGTCTCTTTATGTCCTGCAGCGCTGTCTTAGCAGGACTCTATACTGGACCGACACCTAAAATGCCTCTAGGCAGCCTTGTTCATTTTCCACTAACCTTACTATGATTTAAAAAGTAGAACCTATATTTTATTTTACACTGTCCTTTCATGAACATGCACAACGGCGTTCTTAAAACTTAACTACTCTTATTCATGAATAAGCCATGACTGAATACCTTCAGATTAAACTAAGCCTGCACGGACACCAAGATAAAAAAATGTAAGTCCTTTCTTCACAACATGCAAGCAAATCACTTCTAAATCATCTCACTCTCTCGGCTTTGAAATGCAAACTTAACTCCTATGACAAAAGGATCCGTTGTTATGCAAGAACCAGCAGCCAGAAAGTGTTGAACTGAATACGCGGGCAAGTCGATTAAAGTTACCAGGAAAGATGTCAGGAAGCAAAAAAAGAACATGCAGGCAAATTCATCCCAGGCACAACTTTGCTGCTTCACGGCGTTCTTTTATTTCCTCCTGGTTCTTTAGATGAGAAAGAACTAAGATTTTTAGGTTACCCTACTTTGTACAGATTGTGTTAAGCCTCCTCCACGGTCACTGCATGTATTGGGAAATTTAATGTTTATTTCTATTTTAAAAGTAGAGAAAAGAATTACATCTTCTTTCTGCTTCTCTACTAAAATGCCACCTAGCAAGTCACTCTCAAGTAAGATGCGTTTTTCTACACTGATGTTTTAATAATTAATATGGAAAAGAAAAAGCAGTGTGATACACGCACATTTACAATTACAGACTCATTCCACGGGAAAATCTAGCTCAAGCTGGAAAGAGCCATCAAAAGCCAGTTACTACATAATCCTTATTACTGCTACATGGGCGAGCAGCAATTTCAAAGGAGTATTTACTAAAAGCAGATAACGCCAGGTTGCAGCATCAGATGAATCAGATAAGACACAGCCAGTAATAAAATTGACTTAATTTTCTCCCTTCCCCCCCCAAATAATATGCTAAATCAAAAAGCCATGAAATGCAACCTTCTTCAGCAGAACTCTTTTAGTAAAAGACTGAGCAAGTGTGCTATTTGCTAGATTTTGCTTTCCTTGACATTACAGTAAATGTCGGGTTAAACAGAAAAATTAGCTAGTGTGTATAGGTCTGTGCTGCTGTAGGGTAAAAACTTTCACCTCTGAAGGCAGTCCTACCTCGTAGAAAAGCCAAAATGTGCTATATTAGCAGCTTCTTCCCCAAACACTTTCAGAAAAATGTCTTCCTACTCACAGCAGGCAGTAGATACTGCCCACTATTTCACAGTAAAAACTGTTCACGGGATTCAATTCTGCAAACACTTAATAATACAGTGTTGCTTAAACCGCTAAGCCGAATGGCTGAAAATGCTTTTTGAAAGCCCTTAGGATAAAATGCATCAGGTTAATAGAATACTATGATTATTTTACCTAATACATTTGGTGGATTCGTTCCAAACTCTGTGGGTTAACTATAACAAAACCTTTGGAAACAGCAGTCTAGTAAAAGTCAATGCCAATAACATACTCTGACGAAGACGGATACGGGACAGCAGTGTATGCCAACTGCTTGTCACGAATGTTCTCTCCAAACGGCAATGCAAGAAGATGCTAAGTCTATCCTAGAGGCATAGATCCTCCATTTTCATAAGCAACAAGAACTCACTCGGATATTGCCAGAAATGAACACTGAATAACCTGTATAGTCATGCAAAAGCAAGAGATCATGCGACCACATCACCTGTCCATCATAACTATGATCATTAATCCGTACTTGCAGGCCTGAAGTGCCCACGAGTCCCACTCACAGGTTGTGCTCAGCACTGCACGGACACAAAATAAAAATATCATCGTTGCCCAGAAATGCAAGTGTAAGTTCACAGAATCATAGAATAGTTTGGGCTGGAAGGGACCTCTAAAGGTCATCTAGTCCAACCGCCCTGCCATGGGCAGGGACATCTTCAACTAGATCAGGTTCCCCAGAGCCCCGTCCAACCTGACCTTGAATGTTTCCAGAGATGGGGCATCCACCACCTCTCTGGGCAACCTGGGCCAGTGTTTCACCACCCTCAGCGTAAACAATTTCTTCCTTAGATCTAGTCTGAAGTTGTGGCAATCCGTTTGGACACAAGCAGACAGAGGAACACAGGAGAACAGCAGGACATGGTTGGGCATCCTGGTCATCATGGCAGAAGCAGCCTCAGCACAAAAGGTGGATTACAGTTTCGCCGATATTTCTGGTTCATTAGTATTGACTAATTCAATCAGTGTCGCTAAAGCTATTACACACACATAATAGCGGCACACAAAATGTAATAAGGTATTACATTTTATAGAGAAACTGAATGGTATTAATATCTCAAAATAGCACAGTTTAACAATAAGAAAAATTTAAATGTAGCAGATTACCACAAGCATCCTTATCTATGGTTCGTGAAACAAATTTCCCATAAGGTTTAACCTTCTTATACCACACATACAGGTACAGGAATCAGAAATTCACAAAAGAACAACATCTCTCATCTCTCCCGGAGCAGAGTCTGATATAATATACTTTTCTGCCAGAACACTGAGGAAAAAAAAATACTGGATATCTGTCACTGTCTAGATGTTTATACAGTGCCTATCATTTCCATTTCAATACATGTAAAACCCTGGCAACAATGCACTACAAATAAATGGACATTTTATATTAATCTTGTTCATATAGCACCCATCTTAGGACTAATGGGTTTTTTTGATGTCTTAGAGACACAACATTTATTCACCCCAAATTTGCTCTAAACCAATAAAAATACAAAAACTTGTTCTGGTAGACACAACAATGAAGTAAAGTGTTTCCAATGACAAGATTTACCATGTTCTTTATAGCTACAGAAAAAAAACACGCACAGTTGTCACAGCTGACCTTTTTACAAGGATAAGACATGCTATGTGTGACTGCTCAGTTACGATCAGGCTATTTAAGAACTTACCCTTGCTGCCTTCTCTTCTAGGATACAGTATAAATAAAATCACAGGAGCAATATTCAATCTTGCTATCAAAAGCCTATAATTAAATTAAGATTATACAAATCTCCATTGCCTCTTGCAACTTCACCCACGGCAACTAATGGCGTCTGAATCACACACGAGCCTTTCTTACACTGAGGCAAGAACTGGTAGTGACCCTTCCAATTTAGTTTGCTTAATGTGTTCCCTTTTATAACCCAGTTTCGGTTGCTTCTGAGCTTTTGGAAGTTTATCCATTTGGTGGAAAAACAAACAGATTGGCTCCTAGCTACCTCAGAGACACTCTGTTTCTCCCAGGGAAATCCTGCTGCATGTGAGAACACCTGAGGCATTTCAGCTGGGCACCCCTGTCTGAGCAGGGAGAGAAAGCGCAAAGGGGAACAAAAAAAAGGGTCTCGGATCATTTACATGGAGCACAATACAAAAGACGGTCTCATGGACACTCCTTCACAAGTGCAGCAACAACAGCTTTTTTTAAAAAAAGACACATTCTGCAGTAAGGATTTTTAGCATCTCCAAGTGGGGCAATATTTTGCCTTTCTCAATAAAAGATAGTTCTATCATTTCATTTCTTTATGTTTTACCATATTACTTCCATTTGTCTGCTTTTCTGAAAAAGGACAGGGGTTAAGACAAAGGTTAGGAGTGATCAGCCAGCACTATGCAAACCATCACTGGGTCACGGCGAATGAATTTTAACCCCATTCTGTATCCACATGTATTTTTCTGCTCCTGTATCTCTTACTATATGCAGCCCCTATCAAGCCAAGTGACAGTATTCGTGAAAGCCCCTTAGGCTGAGGTCCGAATTTTCAAAAGTAGCTGCAATATCTTCAGAAGTAGTTGAGGCAGAAGCATCTTTGCTGTCTCGTGTTTTCAGCAAGGGTATTACATTCTGCTTTGTTATCTTCTTGTCACCGGCTGTATAATGAACCAAATATTGACTTTTGGTAACTGTACTTCATGTGCCAGTGAGGAGAAGCATCTGCCTAACAGTTTGTCAATACTTCAAAGTTGACAGTAGCAGGAAATCTGCTGACACTCGAGGTCACCTCTAACTTGCCATCAAGCACTTTCCTGTTGGAAGTGTTACTTAGAATCATAGAATCATTAAGGCTGGAAAAGACCTCTAAGATCATCGAGTCCAACCGTCGACCCAACACCACCATGCCCACTAAACCATGTCCCTAAGTGCCGCATCTACTCGTCTTTTAAATACTTCCAGGGATGGGGACTCCACCACTTCCCTGGGCAGCCTGGTCCAATGTTTCACCACTCTTTCAGTACAGAAATTTTTCCTCATGTCCAATCTAAACCTCCCCTGGCGCAACTTGAGGCCATTTCCTCTCGTCCTATCGCTTGTTACTTGGGAGAAGAGACCGACCCCCACCTCGCTACAACCTCCTTTCAGGTAGTTGTAGAGAGCGATGAGGTCTCCCCTCAGCCTCCTCTTCTCCAGGCTAAACAACCCCAGTTCCCTCAGCCGCTCCTCATCAGACTTGTTCTCCAGACCCCTCACCAGCCTCGTTGCCCTTCTCTGGACACGCTCCAGCACCTCGACGTCCTTCTTGTAGTGAGGGGCCCAAAACTGAACACAGTATTGGAGGTGCGGCCTCACCAGGGCCGAGTACAGGGGCACGATCACTTCCCTGCTCCTGCTGGCCACACTATTTCTGATACAGGCCAGGATGCCATTGGCCTTCTTGGCCGCCTGGGCACACTGCCGGCTCATGTTCAGCCGGCTGTCGACCAGCACCCCCAGGAACATACTTGGAAGAGTATCTTGTATCTCTACTATTCTCAGGAATATTTTCATTTGGCAACATTTCCCCTAATACCCTAACAGATAACATATCAGCACCACGAAGGCATAAATATGCCCAAGGTGACGTGTGTAATTCCCAAAAAGCCTTTTTCTCAAATGAGAACGTGTGTTCCTCTGTATAAATAGCACTTCAAGGTAAGTGATGACAAAACATATAATAACTAATCATTGTTTGTACCTGGATATATCACCATGAGACCCCTCTTTTTTTTTAAATTTTTTATTTTCATTACGTCTTTTTAACAAATTATGTTGAGTATGCCTACATATGTACATACTAACACACTTTTTTATTTTTAAAGGAAAAATCCATAGTTTGTTCTGGTATGGTCACTTGTATAGATTTAAAAATACTAAATGCAACTCTTACTAATACTTCTATGTCTCAGTCTTAAAAAGCCAGTCTGTAGAATTTTTTTATTATACTTATTCTAGTACTTCTGGGGTTTTCACATGATTAAAACCTTAAATCTTTTCCTATCAAGATCTAAATATCACAAATAATGAGTAAGTGCAAATTAGACTGTACACTCTTCCATGACAGATTGTCCTTTACCTATTATTTCCGTACTGCAAAACACAACATAACTGATCAACACAAGCAGTGAGCTAACATAAAAAAAAAAAAAGCCACCAAAGCAAGGATGAATTAATTCCATTATCTGACTCAAATCAGGACAAAAACTGGAAAAAGCTGCATGTCTGACTAAAGGCAGAATGCATCATGAGAAAAGAGCTACATTTTTTGCCAATAATACACAATATTCAACGATGCATTCTTCACACAGGTGCTTCAGAAAAGGAATTAGGATGAAAATAAATACTTGGCAAAAACAAAGTCCTTGTGTAATTTATATGCTCCATTAACACAACAGTTACACATTTTAACATCAAGAGAGAAAACATTACTTCATATTTGTAAAGATGCCTTTTTGAAGCACCGGACAGAGATTTTCAGTTTTAAAGTTAGCTTTCTCACACTTTCACCCTTTCAAAAATAAGTCAGAGACAAAATATACCTGAGAAAAACTTCTTGCCCTTTGCCTGCAAATTTCACCAAAAAGATGAAATTCAACATTATAATGAACTAAATCAAAATTGGGGTTTGGGAAGCCATTGTAGCGATATGCTGGGTAATAAACAAGATGAATTTTTTACAAACCACTAGCAGGGCTGGGAGCATTGCACGCACGTCCACCTTGTGACAGCCCCATCCTCCCTGGCCTCCCAGCTCAGCCGTTCCAACCCGAGGCTTCCTCCCCAGCACCGCTACCCAAGCAAGACTCCCTTTTCACACTTTTTTACTTTTTAAAGTCCCAATTGCCCTCTAATCTGAATTTCTTTCTCCTCTGCCCTTGACAATTAAAAAATCTCCCCAAGACCCTTATGAGTCTTGGTCTTGCTCCATTCACTCTTTGGGGCTCGGGCTCCCAGCCGGTCTCGTACTTTCTCACCCATCTCCAAGCTCAATGTTTGCTTACCCATGCCCGATTGCGCCTGCCTATATTCCCCCCAGCCGGCTTAGCTTCCAAAATACGTAGTCTGGTTTTGGAGCCCCTGTATCTGAGTCAGACTGCAAACCGGTTTACACTGCCACGTTATTAACATGGAGATCACCGACAGCATGCAGGGCAATTAAAGAAAACAAACCAAAACAACATAACACAACAGGGGAGACGGGGCAAGGAGAGGTGGGTCAACAGAGTTTTTCAGTATGAGCAAAACAACACATGTTTTCCCTCACTCATACTCCGAAATAGCTGAATCATTTTGTTTTTCCGAACAATGCCGCCTGAGATACCAGGCATGGAAAATTTCATTTCAAATGATTCAAATCTGGCAAGAATATGAGCAATTGAAAATAGATGTACAGCCAACAAACTGAGAGGAACAATTCTACCTGCAGTGGACCTGGAAGATTGCTGCTCCTCCTGCCATCTATGTAACATAAGCGCATTAATAACCCATGCTGATTTGGGATAGCAATGGTCAATAACGAGGTACATCTGAGAGAGAAATCATTCTCAGGTACAATTCTGCCATTAGAAGGTGTCACTAAATGGCACCTCAGAATAGTTCTTCTGTATATTTGAACACGTAAGCTTCAAAAACACTAATTATTAGCTCTATTAGCTCTAAGCTTGAAAGTGCTTTATAGCCCATATGAAAACATACAAATTATTTGTATAGAGCTTCTGCTCACTAAAAGAAAAAGGAAAAACACGATAAACAAGGTGTATGTTGATTTTAACTTACACAACAGAATTTCAACAGCTTGTAAACACTGCAAAACTCTGATATTTCTGAGTTACTGGATTAATATCTGCCAGATAGGTAAGAAATTATTTTACATTAATCTAGGAGCACATAAAATATCAACGTCTATGGACGTTGATAGGATATCATGGCTTTTCTGAAAGGATATTTTGGGAGGTTTTACTAATAAAATAGAAACTGTAACATCAAAAAAAACCCTAAAACCACTGGAAATTTTAAAGCTAACCTATGGCTGGAACAGAAGTCACAGTTCAGCATTTCATAAGCCAGTATATGAGAGCTGTAAATCAATGTACTGTATATGCTGGTGGCAAACATCATGTTTTGGCAAGCTCTACGAATGGTTATGGAGGCATCAGCAGTGCTTCCAGCAGGCATGGCTGAGGGCACGTCCGAGCTCAGCGCTACGAATGAAAGCACAGACCTGCTCCGATTTTAGTTACTTCAAAAGAAAAAGGGCCAAGCACAATGTATGTAACACTGTATTATTAGCTAGCACTTCCAGCTCTGTAAGGCCAACTTTTTTTTCCATCTGTTAGCACAGAATAATTAGTGTATAAGATACTTAGATTACCCAGCCAAGACAGGATGGATAAGTGATTAATAAACAGAATTGGCAATATAGTATAATCATGTGGCACAGGTTTCACCTTAACTCTAATCGTTAATCAGCCTTTAACCGAAATGCACAGTACACAAAAAATTCTCACACTTAGACCGAGGACGGTGATGCAGGAATTGCCCTAATCTTCTTGGAACACACACGGGGAAGACGGAGGGAGGAGATTCACCCCACATCCATACAAGTGTTAATACTTATTAGCAGGGGGGGACCCCACAAAAAACACACAGAGAAATTTGTGCTGACCCATATTGGGTTATTGCAGAGTACATCCTATCAGCAGCACAATCTATTAAGGTTGACAGTCACAGACAGACTTTCGGCTCTGGATGACATCAACTGTACTCAGCACTGATTACTAACTTAATGGACCCCACTAATCAGTCAGGATGAAACACATTCCTTCAAAGGCAGCTAATGAAAGCTTACGTGCTCAACTGGGAAATACAGGCAAGCTTTTTCATGGCCTCGACGCCTGGCAATGCCATTCCAGCACTAACTCTGCTAGACACTGAAAAGGCGAAAAGGACAGCCAGATCCCAGGCAGGGATGGGCACACAGTGTGGGATACCTGCAGTAAGTGGCAGGGAGTTCAGCCCAGACTAGTTTTCCTTCCATATGATCCGGTAAACCCATGCTTGTTTTAATAAGCACTGTGATTTGGTAAGAAGTGAACGCATGCACAGCTTTTTTTTGGTAATAAAATTACACTACGTTCATTGGACACAAATGCTAGATACACACTCTGCTGCTTATTTTCAACAAAATAAATAAAGCTTTGGCAGGCCTTGAAAGCAACACACAAATTTCTCCATGTCTGGATACTTCTGCTTTACAGAATAGCACAGTTTTCACATCATCAATTTTTTAAGCAGCAATTCAAAAGGATCATCCTTTTAGATTTCTGAGAAAAGAACGTAACGGGGGTTACTCAAAGGAATAGATGCTGCAGCTACAACCATTCTCATTATGTACATATGAGATGCTTCGGTGTTCCTTGCTACTGATTACATGAGTAAACATTGTTAGTATGCAAAATCCTATTAACTCAAGGGGATTCTGCATAATTTTATAACAACTCCACTTGTGGTGTCTGATCGACTGGGTCAGCAACAGACAGATGGCAAGGAATTAATTCTAATGCCGCTTTATTGCAGTGCTGGTGTCAGGGTTTTCTCTACTCACTGCATTCGGACAAACTAGAGCTTTTCCTTCCTTCCCTACACCTAAAAGTAACACACCGTGGAGTAAAAAGATGGGAAGTAATTTCCTTTTTTTAAGTATGTGGATCTAGAAAGGATAAAGCAAAGCCAACCTAATTGTCAGTCCTTCTGTCTGTACTAGGGGGAGAGTGACCAGTCAAAAGCCCAACCGTCAGAAGTGTTAACATATAATAAACGATAACAAATAGGATTTTATTCCACGGGGACAGGAGATAGTTCACCGGTCAAGTAAGTGCACTTCCACAGCTACACCCTTCCCTTGAAATTATTTCTTCTGTCTCCTGTGCTCACTTGATTTTTAGTTTTGGCTAGTCATCCTTCACTTCTTGAAGCCCTACAACTATCAGCACTAGCTTTTACAAATATTTTCTTTTCTGCCTTTTTCCCCTGTATTTTCCTGTTCTAAGAGGAAGAACAAGAACGTTGCAGCAGTCAGCACAAAGAGGAAGACAAATGGAAACTATTCTACTTGCCATTTACCCTCCCCACATAAAACCCTAAAACAAAAAGAAAAGTTAATCTCAAAGATGTAAAGTAATAAAATACTCTAATCACTCAAAGTAAAGAGATGACACTGGAACCCATCCCTCCAATAGTTAGGGTTTTCTCTTATTCCATTTTTTAATCACTCCATAATTCTAAGGTGCAGTGATAAGTATTACCTAGTACTTAGTGAATTTGTGCTTAGCATATATTTAGATGGCAAACTATTAGCAGTCCGAAAATGGTGCCTAAAATTAAATTATTAATGCACTGTTTCCCCAATTTTGGGAAAACGGTCCCAAAAGTAAACAATGATCTGGCTGGGATTTGCAGGCAGAACTCTTAAGCTCTTGAGATACGCAACTTACATCCAGAAAACCTTCAAAATACGGAGATAATTAAACTGATATAGAAATATTTGGCTGAGTATTTTTTAAAAGCCTGAAACTCAGAGGTGTTATCTACACGTAATCTTTGGGGAGCCAACTCAGAGACCCACATGGACATAGTTAATATTCCCATTATTTCAAAGCATGAGAGAAAAGGCAGTCTTCCTTGAATCCTATGCCAGCATTATCCAAAGCGGGTCAAGGATGTAATGGGAAAGATACAACAAGCAAAGGTAAATCAGGATTTCTTTTGGTTGAAAGACTACTTGGTTTTGGGAAATAGCCCCCTCACGTTTCACAACAGGACAGTTCCTTTTAATGGTACTGTGCCACCATTCTTCCAGAAGCACTATTTTCTGTAACTTGAAAAAAATTCTTTCTGCTCCTTTTTCTTAAAGCATTACAGCTTTCGTCCCTACTTCTCACGTGTCAATTTGCATTATGAATGTTTCTCTGAAATCCAGGCTAATTAAGACTGCTTCAGAAATAAGGGCTTAAGGTTTGTCAGGCATACCTGACAACCCTGTCTTTGGACAAACAATTTCCTTCCATTTGGATTTTTAATTAAGCTTTCTGAAAGTACTTTAATATAAGAAAATGGTGAAAAAAACATCTAGTCAGTTTTGACTAATCCAAAGAAAGACTTCATTTTCTTTTGGAGACATAGATGACAGCTTCAACTTTTACCACTGACAGGGCATTAAATCAACCCCACCCCTGAAACTTAGCCCAGCTCTTTGGCCTCACATCCAAGGAAGGACGAGCTTCTTTCTGGCTAAGTCAACAGGGGCCAAGCAAAGCTTAGCTGCCCAGTCACTCCGTGGATCCCTCTTACATGGGACTGGAGATAATCACAAAGCAAAGCACATCCGACCACAGGACACCAATGACTTCGTGTTTTGTCATCAACAGCTCATATAATTCTCAAACTCATTGACAGTGTCACCAGAACAGCTAAGGCTGAGTGTGTTTTTCTCTCATTCCTGATTATTCCAGGACATCTTCACTTATTGCATTACACGAAAGCCACAGTTTCCAAAATGATAGTTATCTTACTCTACAGCTGTTTTCAGCCTTGTGCAGTGTCACTTCTCCACAAAACCAAGTTCACGTGAGAATTTCTTGCAAATATTTCTGGGGGGCACGGGGAAGGGGTATTTCTTTTTTACCTGAAATGGAGACTGGCTGTTGTAATTCTTAATCTCCTTGTTGGCTCCTCGGAACAGCAGCACTCTTGCACAACTCTCCTGAAAACGGTAAAAGAGTAAACTTGTTAGTAAGGGTCTTTAGTTACTAAAGAGACATTGTGGCTATGAGATGTGTTGCTCTTTGGTATATATTTCCTTAGATAAGAAGTAAACAAAATAAATAAATAATCTGAGAAATTAAGTTATTAAAATAGTACTTTAAATATGACAAGGCTTTAGGCGCTTTAGCAGTGTGTTAGAGTAGAAACAATACGCAACTGTAAAAAAATGTAGAGGAACGCGAGAGGTAAACATCTTCTTAAATTTTTAAGAAACTGTACTGTGGAAATTCCATACTTGACAAATCAGTTTTTGCAGAAAATGTGTTAGTTCAAAATGAAATTTGACTAAATTGCTAAGAATTAAACAAAGCGGTTTTACCACTTGCATGCACTTATTTTGGTTTTTTTCAACCTATCTTCAATTTTAAACATTTAATGTATGATTTTTTTTTTAATGTACCTGAAATTATTTGGTCTGGCTATACACACTGCACTGACCAGTCTTACCTTCTCTTTTTTTCCCCTAAAAAAATACTAACAGTTACAGTGCAAACCCAATACAGCTCTTCTAACAGGAGAAAAGTACGGCTTCAGGCCCTCTAAACTGAGGAAATCTGCAAATGAAATCCCTTAAAATCTATTTTTTGGACCGACACAGTGTATTGCTTAAGCCACTACTCTGCGTTGCTGTAAAATATGACTGACCACAACCTGCTAGAAATCCTCTGCGGTTCTGGCACGGTTCTCAGAATACTAGACTTTTTGATGACCCATATATAGGCTGTATTTCCTACCCATCATCTTTAATGTTCATCTTAGGACCTTATGCAAACCAGTTCACATTTCAAAATGCTTTTCTGTTTCCTCATCATAAATATTTCTATTAATTTTCTTGTGCTTTCCAGATTTCTTGTCATGTTGTGTTATGGAGTTCTAGCTAATGAGGTATTCCAATGTGCTACCTTTCACTTTTAACAGTAAATTTGCAGCCAGAGAAAACAATCGTATAATTTAGCTATTTCAGTGACAGAAATGAAGCTTATTTACTTGATTCTGAGTCATAAGTGAATGCGCAGAAATTATGATTGAAAATAATTTTTGTCATTGTGGTTTCTAATTTATCCCGCCAGATTCTTGATCCATCTTGATCCCCATCACAGGGTTGTCCTAAATGTATCTGGGGAGGAGGGTACCCTACCCTTTCACCAAGATTCAGTACTCCAAAAAGGTATCCTTTTGTTCCCACACTTCCTGTTCTGTGTAACAGATTGAAACAAGAGAATGGGTCACATCTCAAGACGGTATATTAACAATCATCTCATAGATGGTAGCTTTTTAATGATATCTAATTAACTGAGATAGTCTCATTTGCTCGCACAGAAATCTGCACATTAGGTGTGTTCTCTGTATCTCTAAACATAGGAAGACCGAGAGCAATGTGTAAAATGTCAAAATGTTTTTCTCATTTTTCTGTGTTCCGTATTAGCAATCATCCAAAAGAAGTAAACGTGCTGCAATCTAGATGAAGACCTCCAGGTTTTAAAAAAAACCTCACAGCTCTTTTCAGGGTTACTTTTCCAAGAATTCCTTTTTGACTGACTCCTAAATGATTCTAGGTTTGCACATTATATTATATTCCCATAATAACAACTATTCCACCAGGTACTGCTCAGTAAACATACTGGAAATGCTAGTAGAACGCTTTAGCGTTAAAATGCCCGGTTTTGATCATGAACTTGAGGATATAAACAATGATATTAAGAAACATACTGTATTTATTGGCTGGTTATTCATTTGGTTATCAGAATAAAAAATTCAACACTACAAAAGCAAAAGCATTACACATTTTAAAACTCCACATGATTTACAAATTTAACTAAGCTGTCTGCAGTATAATAAAAAATATGCAAAGTGATTTATTTATTAAATGTTTTTGATAAGAAAAGTTTTGACAAAAGTGGTCAGAGTTGTTCAACATAAGAATTTTCAAGAAAATTTGTTTGTTTATTCTTTTAAAACAGAAGCATAGTTAGCTTCATTTCTCTCCCTTTTGTCTCCTCCCCATCCTTCCAGTATTAAGGGGAACAAACTAGGGAGAATAAGCAAAAAAATCACCACCAGAAATTATTTTTCTTACTTTTCCTTTGTTAATTCAATGGAAATTCCACATTTTAGAGCTCCCCATTGTTACGGTGCTGCCTACGAATGCCGTAACTCCTGTTTGCACATATTTTAGCTCTGACAACCAAGTAACTTCTGATATTGTGAGTTTAGTATTGTTCATTCTTTATATCATACATAAACTGAATATGCAGTAGCTTTTTAGACTCTGTAAGATTAAAAACAATTTCACAGAGAAGTGTGGGCTTGTCAGCAGATCAGATTCAATTTGTTGTCTGAGAGCTAGTTACCTGATTTAATACTAAACAGTTTTCATATAGAATCCAATCCACTGACTGAAAAAAGGCACACTTCATCCCAGCGTTGTTATTTGCAAAATACAGAGCCATAAGATCTGTCTAGATTTTATTCGGTTACTGGATGGCCACGAAATAACTTTAAAAAACAAGAATTTATTGAGATCAGCACTTAGCTGACACTCAGGAAAACAGAATTACCAACTTCAGAAAGTATCCCAAGAAAATGCCCCAGGGAAGACTGGAAGGGAAAAATCAAATGGGTAATGACTCCATCTACAGGAATCAAGAGGTAAAAAGGATACTGCTGTCGTTCCCATCCTCTCCATCCAGACAAGGCCAACACGGTTCCTTCCACATTAGCTAATAACAACTTTCAATAAAAGGGACACTGGAAAAAATCAGCATAGGTTACTGTTCACAGCACCCTGAGAAAAACTTCACATATACCCGATTAAGGAAAACAGAAGCATGATAGCGTCACATGCTGTTAAACGTGATGTTAAACTTCCATTCATAAAGCCAAGCTTAATGACTATGAAAATATTTCCAAATTTGCAGATGTAATTTCAATTAGAATCTCTAAGTCTTCTACAGAATAATTTTTTCCACGGAAGGCAGGAGAAAAACCCATCGCTACATGAAAAATACTGTCATTCTACAGGATTATTCTCATTTCAGCATCATACTGCATAACCTTTGCTAAAAGCGTATGATCTTGTGACCAACTACAGTCATGAAAACACTGCAATAAAATGGTTACAAAAAAATAGAGATGAGTTCACGTTTTTAAGTTTATATGTCCATTATGGTCCGGGCTTCAAAATTCTCACTCAGGAAAAGTGAAGTAAATGAAGTTAAAGTGAATATTTTTAATTTCTTTTTTTCAACAGAATTGCTTATAGTTACACGTTAAGCTCTTGATGTGAAGCCTAAATGCAAAATTTTTGTTGAGATGAAGGTGAATTTCATTTCCCTGCAAAATTTTCTAGGAATTTTAACAAGTGCCAACCTGCAAAAGCTTTGTATGCCTACAGTCGCAGAAGCCATCCAAGCTGAGCAACGAAACTATTGCTAACCTTAAACTAGTTAGTGTAGGTACCTGACAGCCTGTTGGAGACGCTTTGTAGACAGTGAGCAAGAGGCAGCCCATAGAGGTACTGCTCCCACTGATACGCTGTGTACTTCAAATAATCAGCATTAACTTGAAAAATGTCAAATTATTCCCAAAATTCTGTTTTTTTTAAAAAGTTGAGGCTATTTTAGACCTAATTGAGAAATCTGTCTTGACAAGACTTTTGGAAAAAACTAAGATGGTAATTAATTAAGAAGCAGATGCTTTAACAGATGTTTCGCTAGTTACAGTCACATCTCGTGACTTGTGTTTTCCTAATTCAATGTAACATTATATGTGCTGCGTTTAACATAGTTGTAAAACTCATTCCCTCCCCACCCCATCTATGCAAAGAGAGTATAAAACGCTGTCAAACCAAATGGTTCTATTATTTGTAAATGACTACACAAGTTGTAAACAGCAGAGAATCCTGTAACTTCTGTATAATCTACGGATACATTTCCACAGTATTTTCCAAGTATTTCTTATTTAATTCTAATTTAAATTCTAGCAAAACAGCAATAAATTCTGAATAGGAGACAAATATTTAGATATGATACTAAAAAAAGTACAAGTCATTAGTACATGGTGTTGTTTTATTTTCTAATTAATAGGTATACTCTTTCTACCTACAATAAGCAGTTTTATTTGTAATCAGTGAATAAAATACTAATAATATAGTTTTTAATTATGTTCTTTCTAGTTTCTAAGACCCCTGTTTAAAAGCCGTAAGACTTCATTGCATATTAAAAAAATCAAATGAAAAATAATGAGCTACGTTCTTCTTCAGCGTAACTTGCCTCTGTAGATCAATAATAATGGGAAATTTATCCCAAAATCCATTTATTAAAAGCGAGGAAACTGCCTCTCAGGAAAACCTAACAGCAAACCCATAAACTTCTTCAACAGGAAACTCAACAAGCCTCTGTTTCTGTGGATGGACATGAAAGATTTAGCATTTGTACCTCAATTATGCCTTTTTTTCCCTGGCTACATGTCGTTCTCTTAGAGCAGTGGTTTCCAGTCTCCATGGGGACTGGACTCCCCGGACTCATCTTCTCCCAAAGCAAGACATCCCTCCCCACTTAGCCACGCAGAGGGAACCCCAGGCACCCCTCAGCTCCCGCCGGGGACCTTTGAAGGAGGACGGTATGACTCTGCGGCGCTGGGTCTGCCGGCAGAGGAAGCGTGTGCCAGCTCACCTGGTTGTACAGGGCACAGACGTGCAGCGCTGTGTTTCCCGAGGCGTTCTGCGCACACATATCGGCGCCGTAGAAGAGGAGGTGCTCTAGATGTTGGACGTGTCCGTATCGGCAAGCCTGTAAAGAGATGCATTTGTATTTTGGTTATTATACAATCTAGGCAAGCGTTCCAGGTAAAGATTTTTAGCAGAGAAGATGCTATTTTACCTAGGGTCTAATTTTTAGAACCACCCCTGGCTGAATGGGAGGACTAACACCCAGATGTGCATACCTGCCTGTAAACGTCAATGTGTGCACTTCAGGTACAGCAAGTCTGTGCATAAGTTTAGGCAGCTGCTTATTTGAGGAACAGCAATTTAAGGTATCAAGAAAACACAGTTTGACACTTTTTATCCACTAATATTCATAACTGTCAAATGTGACAAGCAGACGAACAGAAGATAGGTTTTTTGTCCTGCTAATCTTCGGAAAGTTGCCCACTAGATGGCACTGAAGATGATCAGATTTCTAAAGCTTGCCTTTAAGGTGTGAAAACAGTTTGGGGAAATCTGGCCAAAATTCAAGTAATAATCTTCTTGATTCTGTGGGCACTGAGGGAAAATCTGCAAGAGTTACTTTATCAACCACACAAATAAAAATGTTAGACCCTGAATACTTGGAAATAAACCTCTATGAAAGAGACTCCAGTGAAATTTGAAACTTTCCTGATTAGCAAGTAAGTTTGAGAAAAAACACAGTATTTCCCTTCATCAGTCTCATTCACTTGACTACCTTCCTCTCTATAGCACACCAACTGAGCACCTCCCAATCTGTAATGTTTTTAACTTCGTATCATCTCAGATCAGTATCATTCCTGTATAATAATATGGAATGTAAGTTGAGGGATACAGGTGTATACAAAGCCATTCACTCTGTCTTAGGTACCTAATTACTACTGACTTCAGTGGGAGTTACAAACCTACACATCTTGCAATTTGGACCAGAAAAATTAAGTGTACAGCTCAATACACAAATCAAATCTGTGACACATCCCAAATCCCAGGCTAGTATCCTAACCATTACATCTTTTCTTCCTCCATTTTCCATTTTGAATACACAGACAGGGAAAAAACAGTATTTATTAAATAGCTTATTCATTTACAAATTATTGGCCAAAATAATGGAGACATTATGCTAGCTCTTATTAGAGCAGGAACATTTTAACACTAGGCAACAGAAAGCAAGCGCCCAACAACAAGCAAAGGGAGAAACAGTACCAAACCGTAACTGTGTTTCTGACTGTGCGGGAGATTAGAGCAAATGCACAATTAGCTATAAATTACCAATTCTGTCTAGTCTCTAAAAGTCACTCAACATCTAGGTATGAACGTGCAGATGTAATTATTAAAATACCTCCTAAAATACAAGAACTAATTCCAACTTTCTATTCTTGCTGCAATAAACTGGACTAAAACCAGGCCCGTTCTCCACTTTGCTTCCTTTGCTAGAGCGGGATTTGCCTCCTCTTTGCCAACCTGACAATAACGCTTACTCAGCTTACGGGGAGGCGCTGGAAGACAACCAAGGCAGGGGAGATGCATTTCCCCTCGTTATAGGGGGTCTGCGTGGTAGATGAGCTGTCCAAACCATAGAATCATAGAATCATAGAATCATTGAGGTTGGAAAAGACCTCTAAGATCATCGAGTCCAACCGTCAACCCAACACCACCATGCCCACTAAACCATGTCCCTAAGCGCCTCATCTACACGTCTTTTAAATACCTCCAGGGACGGGGACTCCACCACTTCCCTGGGCAGCCTGTTCCAATGTTTCACCACTCTTTCAGTAAAGAAATTTTTCCTTACATCCAATCTAAACCTCCCCTGGCGCAACTTGAGGCCATTTCCTCTCGTCCTATCGCTTGTTACTTCGGAGAAAAGACCAACACCCACCTCGCTACAACCTCCTTTCAGGGAGTTGTTCATCAGGGCTCCCCAGTACGGTCAACGGAGAGAGACAGCTATCCCCAGAGGATATCCTTTTTATTACTATCCTAGCACAGCATGAACCGCCACCTTACCTTTTCCCCTTTGCGATAAGGGTAACCTCATAGAGTCTTAACTTCTACAGTTAAAGATTGTGTTAGCAAAATGAAAAATGTACTTGCTACCAATTATTTCCTTGCCACGCAAGGTAACTTTGCCTTCTTCACACAGATGACAACATACGGGATTGTATCATATCACCATCTTTCTTAATTCACCGAGGAATGCTTGTATTATTGATTACTGAAAAGAGATTGCCCGTAATCCAGGTGTAAACATTGATTTATTTAGGATTACAACCAATACAATGGGTTTGGAAAGCTCTGTTTCATTACGAGAAATAATAACCATATGTGTATAAGGCTAGCTTTTCAAAACAGGGAATTTTTCTCTATATTTTCAGCGAGTCCAGATGGGGTAATACTTTGATCTATACAATCCATTTCCTCCACATCCTCGGAAACAATGGTAGTAAATTAATCCTTTTTTTCCTACTAGAGATGGATCCAAACAACCTCGATCTGAACACACACAATGAGAAAGCTCAGATCCCTGCCCAAACCTGGGTACCAAAGCTATCTCCCATTTCTTTCAAAGAAAAGAAGAAAAGAAGTCGTGTACTAAAAAGATTAGTGCACAGAAAAGAAAGGGAACCTAGATAACCTAAGCAGGCCTGTAAGGTTGATTACTTATATCTTTATTTATCTGATCATACTACACCAGTTCCATTTTTTATGATTACTCAGACTCACCCATACAGAGCAAAGGCATAAAATAGCTGCAATGACATTAGGACTGCTAGAATCTTTAAACTTTGCAAATTACTGAGTTTACTGCTACGCAAAGAGAAATTAATAAAGCATTCTTACACAACTGCTGCATAATATTCAGACATTCTGGAGAAGACAAGATAAAAGAGTTCAGAGAAAAAGTTTTTTCAGAAAATGCCTTACCAAACATTATACGTCTTTTTAAGAGATACAGTTCAGGGTTTTGGTGAGGAAGGAGGTCTTTGGTACCTTTCCAATAGTTATGGTGAAGCTGACCAAGACGTGCCAGTGCCTGATGAATTCTGGCACCATACCTGGCTCAAGTTATCATGCACACCACGAACCTCAAAAAATTACTTTTTTAAAATCATTCTTCTCTATAGAGCACGCTACCACCTTTATCCACACGCTGAATATGTAAGAGAGGAAAGGAAAACCCATGTACAAACAGCAAAAGAAAAGTCATTAGAATCCCAGTTTCCACACACACAGGGAATGAAATCTGACTCAAACTGTGAGTCTGTAAGAGTTTAACATCCTTCAGTGCAACATACTGAAGAATCCTAGCAGCAGGATCCTGAATCCAAATCTTCCTGTACAGTTCACCAGAGAGAAAGGAGAAAGTACCTCTGACAAACACGGAGGAAGCATTACCAAGGATACTAAAATCGGCATCTAACAAAAAGATCGAGTTACACTTTTTTACTGAAGTGCCACTAATAAGATGCTAAACTTCCAAGAGTCCATTACATAAATACGACTAGTGCAATTTCTGCAGCAAAATCCACAGTAACCACAGGATTTCAAAGTTACGGAACTCCACTAGAACAGTTTCCACTTCTAATTCACCACAGCAGGATGCAAAGTAATAAGCAAGTAGAAAAAGGAAGAAATTCCACACTTGTACGTGCATGGACCAAACATATCCAAACGGCCTTCAACTCAGTGTTGAACCATAGAACATGCATGGCACATTTCCTCATGCAACTTCAGCTCCAAACAACTTTCCTACCTGATGAATTTCTTGCCATCCGTTTTCATCTTTGCAACTGACGGTAGCGTGTTCGTGAAGTAACAGTTCGCAGCAGTAAGGGTCCCCTCCCACAATAGCAGTGTGGTACAGAGGTGTCAGGCCACAGCTGTCTTTGTAGTTGGGAGATGCTCCAAGCTCTAAAAGGGTCTGAAAGCAATCACAAACTGTGAAAAATATATTTTGGAGGGACTTCTAACTATGAAGGGACTTTTCTACCTGAAAAAGTATTTACAAGGTTGATATTTGCCACAACATATATTTTTTGCTCACTTCTTTGTAAGCTGATAGAACGGGCTGCGGCACAGAGTAAGTTAAGCAAGGAATGACCTTGGAGGAATTAGGATCTAAAGGAATCTACGGGGATAGCAAGGAAAGGATGAGTGGCAATGTCCAATTTCCATCCTCTCATTAAGTTCAGAAACTCAGTTCTGAAAGCACCGCATCGCCTTTGCAACACATTCACCTCCTCAGTTACAAGATGCTTTATCAAAAATGTCATGCAATTTTAATACCTGTCAAAAGGAAATAAGCAAAAGCCGTAAACATAAGACTTAATCTAGAATATCAAGGTGATTTAAGAATACCTGTTAACATACAAAAGACAACAGAAGAGACTGTGTTAAGATAGGATGTGTAATCCATAACACTGGCATTTGCTTTCAAAGAGATAAGCAACAACAAAGTTATTCATATTTCTTCAGACAGATCTTTCCCAATCTATCAATGAATGAGGTTAAATTTCACCACTTTTTCTTCCTACCAAAAAAAAAAATCAGAAATTAAAAGACCCTTTATTGAAAGCAAATCCTAAGATTTGAAAGCCGCAAGAAAACACTAGAACAAGCACATATTAAAGGCTCCATTGAGGACAATACAGTAATTAACTGAAAACATCCTCTTTTTTTTTTTTTCTATAAAATAATGTATAATTTGCCACTGAAAGCATTTACCTTGAGGGTTACTTGGTTCTTGGCTCTGGCTGCTTTGTGCAGAGCTGTCATTCCATCTTTGGCTCTGAAGTCCAAATGTGCTCCTCCATTTTTCAGAGCTTTTATCACTTCTACTGTATTGTCAAGCTGAACTGCCAAAGTTAGGGGTGTTTCTAAAGAAGAGAATAGCATGTACTTGAAAAAAGAGCAAATTTATAAAATAAAGAACATTTGCTTTTAAAATGGTAAGTTAAAAATGCTGCTCAAGGAAAATCATAAATTACCAATTTTCTCCTTTGGACAGCAAAACCATACAGACTCCATTAGCCTAGACTTACGAAGGCAACAGAAAGAATGTGTGAGATTCTGCCTGTTAATCAATTTAGGTTGAACAAACCCAAGGTACGCTGCTAGTTTTATTGTTCTGACCTCCACTTTCTAGGTCATGATAGTTTGGGTCCAGTCCTCGGTCCAACATCTTTGTGATTTTTTCCACTGAGAGATGGTGGACATGATCCATAAATTTTCTCAAATTAGCCTGAAACAAAGAGTGACAAATGAATCATCCTCTAATTTTGAAAAGAAAATTTTGACTAAAAGTGAAATATTCTCTCAATTGATGTCAATATCCATTGACATCATTCAACAAT
This sequence comes from Aptenodytes patagonicus, assembly GCF_965638725.1. Classification (NCBI taxonomy): domain Eukaryota; kingdom Metazoa; phylum Chordata; class Aves; order Sphenisciformes; family Spheniscidae; genus Aptenodytes; species Aptenodytes patagonicus. Next base: position 2,991,195 of record NC_134955.1, on the reverse strand, counting down.
AGCTAATGCACATTCCTGGAGAACCTGACTTTATACTGAGAGCATAAACCCTATGGTTTATAATGTTCAAAAGTGAAATACAGTAAGAAGATTCTGGGTTTCATAGTTTTAAGGAAAAAATGACAGAAAGATTCATTCAGTAAGAAATTAGGATGGTACATGGTGATCATTATTATTATTCTGACCTGCAAATGAGTCTAAAGACATAGATCGGCATTTTTGCAGCATGCTGAAAGCACGTCGTATTTACGAAGTAAGGTTCATTTAAAATTACTTGTATACATATGGAAGAGTCAATCACGGGAATTTTTCTGAGAGAGAAATTCCCAATTCACACATTCCTGTTGGTGCTGGAAGCGCATACTGTTTGCTGTTCAGCAATTGGCCCAGGTGGTAATGAACTCCTACTGATTTCCAGTTTCTCAGACACATTGCTTTGCTGTCGGTAATTGCTAACTTCGCCAGTAAATTGGGTATACCTTCGTATGAAGCTTGGCCAGCTGTTTTTCATCAAGGTTGAACTGTTTGTACACTCTTTTCTTGTATCGAAACTGAGGGAGGAAAAAAAGAACAAATTTAAAATGTCCTAGTTTGCTTAAAAACTCATAATATAATTTTCTGACCTTACCAGAAAGTATCGTACACGATGATGTAGATTTAGGCAAAATTCAAAAAAAGGCTTAGTATTTAATTTTGAATATTCACCAATAATCAGCCCTCTGCTTAACACAGTGGCATCATAGTTTTACAGTTCATGTAAGCAAAATTCATATCTTGTATAAATATACTGAAATCAGTGGAGGTGTATGGGAAATTATATCGGCCTCTAGAATCTACATAAATAAGCAAGAATTACAGTGAAAAGAGCTTTTCCCTAAGGGTATCTATCTGTGCACTTCCATTTATAGTCTCAGGCAGAAAGAAGAACTGGGAAGGCATGTTAAATAAAAAAATACATATTTCAATATATCAGCTTAGCATTTCTGAAATTAAAAATTTAAATTTAAAATTTAAAAATTAAAATTTAATCAACATAGGCAGAACTTACACATGGGAATAGTTCTCCTGATGTTTAACAGGACTGGTCCTGTGAAGGAGGTTCAGAGGATTACCTCTTGTTTTGGCTGAAACTTGCTCACATTTTACCCTGAACAGTTTGCTACCCTACAGCCAGAGTAGCAAGATCTATGGCAAAAATCATGGGGTTTACATGGCTGTAATTTACTATTATCTAATCATACTACACAGAATTCAAAAAATGCAGCACGTCTGTTGGACAAGGAGACTGTATTGAATGAGGCCTTAATACCAGCTTTTCACAAGACCACTTTTAACCCCTGAATTGCAATCCTTCAGCTGCAGCGAGAAGAATTTTGCAAACAGTGAACACTCATGAAACAGAACATGACAGAAAAAAATAAAGTGGTTATTTAATCTGCCTATGGCTATAATATGGACATCAGCGACTGAATCTCTGAAATAAACTGCTAGAAAAGCTAGGACTTGGAACTTCCTCTGGACCCTGGTTCTTTTTTCTTGGATATGTGTTATAGTGGAGTAAGTCTATTAACTGCAGATTATTAGTGGTTGATGTACCACCATACAAGCAATACCAAAATTAATTAAATACTAGTTTCATGCCCCAGTTTCCTGCTACGCTGTGTTTCAGTGTGATCTGGCTCTGCTCCATGTTTGCCCGGTGCCATAATAGTTCTGCCCAGTTTATCCCCCAGCTGCACAGCCCCTGCATGAGCAACAGAGAGGGGGGAAATTCCAGTGTCTGTGTGTGACTGCTTCACACGTACACACCTTCTCTTCCCTTACTGCTTTCCCAGGAGACAGCCAGAGGAAATCTGTGCGCTCTGAAGGAGGGCACAGAGGGGACTAGATGGGCGGGGAGGAGGGGGGGAAAGGCTTCACTGAGAAAGAAAGACCCTCTCTTTGGGAGAAAGCAAAGGCTGGTTATTCAGCAACTGCTAGCCGACTGTTGCAAACCTAACCAGAGACCCAAAAGCTTAATCTAGAACCTTACATTTCTTTATTAAATCAGAGAGTAAGATACATCTCTCGGGTCCTCAGCAGAGGAAAACTCCAAAATCAAATTTCCCAGAGGGACTGATTCTTTGCAGCCTTTCGGGGATAACACATGGAACAGCTCCACCGAGCAAGTGAACGCCAGCACTTCTGTGAGCAAGGGTTCAAGTTCAGACTTGCTGAGCACTATTTCCCAAATGGAATTCAGATGCATGTAGGAACTTCAAATACAGCTTACTGTATAATTTGTCTCAAAATACAAATGTTTCAGATATTAGATCTAAAAATACCTCTAGTGAAGGAACTCCTTTATTCACTGGCTGTGGGTATTCCCTAAGAAGTCGCTCCTCGTCCAAAAACTTCCCATCTCTACCATTGCTTGCAGGCTGGAACAGTCCATAATTCAGGACATCTTTCAAACTCTGATTCAAAGTGCACAAAATTCGTTGCTTTGCAACCCACACTGAAGCTTCTGGGTTAAATCTAATGCATTTCTGCAAAGAGAAATTATTAAAAAAATCTAATAAATGAGAAAACATTTAAACAGTATCTTACATTCTAAAATTTACAAACGTCATAAATTTATACAAATTTACACAACAAACCTACAAATTCCATGACGAAACATACATCAACAGAATTATATTTCAGACGTGCATTCCTCTATAGTAACTAACGCACAAGTACTGTGAAAACACAGGACGTTTCAAGTCCTTCCACAAACATGAGAGACCATATCCTTCTTCAGAGAAAGAACACCTTCATGGCAAACCTGTCTGAAAAGCCAAGTGAAAGGGATGTAACAAGATGTTTAACCATCCGCTTGATTCTCGGCTGTTCTGATCCGCAACAATTTCACAAAGAAACGGTATTCAGGCAAGAATTCTAATTCATTTTAAGCTACATTTATCTTAGGGTAAGTTTATGGGAGGAACTATACGACGTGAAGCAGCAGAGGACTTGAAAACCTTGAAAATCCTTTCCAGTTCTCTGCTTCTTACCAAGTTGGAATTTAGGAATTTACAAAATTTAGGAGTTTCCCAATCGTAGCCTACATTGCAGCCATTGGCTACGAGCCACCAGGAGGTGGCAATACCTAGAAACCAACCTGTTGCCTCTGATGTGCATTATGAATGTACGGTGCTGCCGACTCACCCCATACTGGGCCACGAGAAGGGCTCGTACCAAGCTGCCGCGGCAGAGCTACAGCACAGGAGTCCTTTCTTTGCCCACTCAAAGGACGTCCCCGTCCCCTCACGATGCAAGACAGGATGCGGGGATTGCACGTGGGCCAAAGAAAAATTTTAACAGATGTATCTTTTTCTATCACTACATTTCCACGAGTGTAGCTGTAATTCTGGCTACAGTAATAATGTCGGTAACCGCTCTTCAGGCCTCTTCTGAAGACCTCTGCTACTCATTATAATTGTACATAGAGATAAGAGAACAGAAGAGCAAGTAAAAATAAGACTGACGTTTTATGAAGAGAGTGAAGTCTTTCCTTTAACTTTACCCACAGCTGCTTCCGCAGTGCTCACCTCTGCAGTATCTGTTGGCATCTTTTTAAAGTCCTGAGGCCATCCACAAGAAAATGGTTGCAGTTTGTCTTTTAGAACTAAACATATTTATCCTGGCAAGCCCTGCATACATCTGAAAACAATCTCTGATCCCACAGACACAAATCAAATAACAAATTCATTTGAATATTTCAATTCTGAATTTTGAAGAGCAAATTCAAAGGCAGAAGTCACAATATTTTATATGTTCACAGTGTCTTCTTGACTGTTCCAATATTACATGGCAAATATTTTCAACAGTAAAAAGTACAACCAGGACATGAAAGACTTCCACTTTACAACTGTTTTTAACTGTGCGAACACAGTTAAAGGAGGACTGGTCAACCAGTCCTCCGTCTATATTCACTTTATCAGAGCAGAGATGACTAGCTGGTTTTGAGTATCATGAGGTACTGAAGTTGAGGAGTTTGGCTCTTTTTCTGTGAATTAATCATCAGATATGAGGACTATCAATCGGCACTGATACCGAGATGCCCTCTATTCATCGTTGCTGACTAGCAGTGCCACTGAAGTTGCCGTGATAGCACCTCACAGGGGTGTGCCCGAGGAAGCAAAGCAGGCTCGTGAACGTTGGGCTCTGTCCAGCTCCGCTGCTCCTGGGCATGAATTATGAAAAATTACCACTCGGTTTGTCTTTCATCGGTTCCTGCACAAACGGCACTTTTTCAGATATGGCTCCAGTACTGACGTTAAGACATTTCGGGGTATGTAAGGGAAGAGGGATAAAACTTCTATTGCAATATGCTCAGGTGATGCTTTGGCCTAGGAAATAACAGATACCTTTAATCCTTTACAGTCTTAAATATAAAAATTTAATCAAATGAGATATTAGAATTTGTCACAAATAAAGTTGGCTAGGAAGCGGTTTTCATCCCCCTTACATATTTTACATTTCAAGGTGTTTTGTGAAAAGTTGGGGGTTTTTTAATGGTGGAGGGAAGGAGAGAGGGAGTAAAGAGTATTTTCATTCCCGAACAGCCCGGTAGTTAAGGTACTGACTTAGCAGCAAGGGCAATCTCTTTTAAATCCCTGTGTTCCTTCAGCTCTGAACCTCACTTGCCCCATGACTCTTAGATGGATTCAGACTTCAATACAAAGTTCAGATTCAAACATCAGCAGTTTTCAGCAACTCTAAAGATTGTCAGTTACAATGTATGTTATGAGCTTAACTTCTACATGCTGTATCACTATGCAGCAATTTGTCATTATCCACACATCCTGAAAAGATTATAAGAAATGCTATTAAAATGGGAAGAAGCAAAGAGAATTTTGAAATTACATGTATTTTTTTTCCAGGAAAGTCTTTCTTACATGAAATTCTTATGTGAAACAAATTATTTTTGGCCTTGTACGGACACTGCTTTGATTTTAACAATACAAAACCCTAACTTCTGTCGCAGTTTAACTAAGTCTGCTTTTGTTAATGCACCTTGAGAATTCAACATGTTGAATTTTGTTCAGTCTATTCATTTGTTCTATCTGTTCTTGACTGCATGCGAATATTGCAGATAATGGTGTGTATTTCTAATTCTCAAAGATTTGCTAAATTGGCAAGATTATAAATAATTTCAAATTTCTTTGGAATATATTTCAATGGAAAATAAATCTTTCTACAGTGTTTATGCACATTGCATCAGTAACGCACAATATTTATCTTCTGAAATAGTTTGCTTTCCACAGGTCTGACACTGGCACGTTCATATAATGCATGAGGACAGGACATAATAGTTTAACCACCTTTACTGGACTGAAATGGCAGTGAGGAATTCTTTTTGTGCAGTAGCTCAAAGGCTTGTTTTAAAATGAGTTATCCGATAACTATACGACCATTGTATTTCTACCACACTAGCTACAATATTTTCTAGAGTCCTCAATGGCAGAATAAATATGGAAACACTTTGAAACTCGTAATTTCACAAACTAATTTATTCACAGCCCTAGCTTTTCTGGTGATTCACAAGGAACAAAAATGTGCTTATTTTAATAAATGTTGATCCCATTGATAATTTATAAAGAATTAAGATCAGTGATGTAAAAAGCAAATCAATAACCAAAAAAACTGTTTCCTACCAAAATTTCTCAGACTCAAATAGGTGAAACTAGTGAGAAAAGTGATTATTTTTGCTTCCCATGAAGCCAGGCAGGATAGAGAGGGAGGCTGTTCCCACTCTCTCGGAGGCAGCTGCTGAACAAGAGGATAAGAAGGACCACTCAAATGCTGCATAAGTTGTATTTTAGATAAGCCTGCCCCTGGAACACCTGCCCTGTGCCACTTCTCTGCTCGTCTGGCAGCCCTCCCAGGACAGAGACCACTACAGTCATCATCTCCATCGTGTAGACGAGTCATTACCTACGGCCACACTTTCTACCCTGAGAAAATGTCAGCTGAATCGCAGCAGAATCTACACACAGATTGCTTTAGTTATGAAATAAATAAGAATTCATTAGATGCACATGGTGTGGTGACCACAAGGAAATGAGACAGTAGCTGAGTCAAAAAAGCTGGACAACTTTTTCTAACCTTCAACGACTTGTTATCAAAAAAAAAAAAAAAAATAGGGATGGTTTAGTGGCAAAGAACTACAGAAACACATATGAAACATAAAGATATTTTGCATTGACAGATGCGGGATCTACCCTTTCCGTACTTTTTGTTGCATCCCAAGACCAGATAAAATGTGACAGTTTGTCTTGAAGGCTGGCTACATACACTATAAAAATTGCAAGTGTTCTTTCAAGTAAGAACTGAAAAAGAAGCCCTGAGTGGCTCAAAAACAGTGTCCGCTCCAGCTAAAGGGAAGATATTAATTCAGTAGGAATAATGTTCATGATACAGAATTTCTGAGGAATAACATTTATCCATTCAAAATCTATCTACGAGGTCTTTTCCAACCTTAATGATTCTATGATTCTATCAACCAACACATCTTTTTCATCAGACCCATGAAGTTGCCAATCACACAGAACTGCGCTGCGACAGAACCATGACAAATGGTTTGTACAGCTGCCTCCAAAATGTGATTGTCAGAATATCAAAATACAAGTTATTCCTTTCAATAGAAGACATCGATATTAAAGGTGTGACAACCAAAAAGTGGAAAGTGCAAATGAGAGCTGGGTATCATGAAAAAAATGGAGCAAGTCACTCATTTTGATTTGTGCTCGGTGTTCAGCTTAATTCTTGGAGGCACTGCTTTCCTTCATCAAAACGCATTCAGAAAATACAGAATTCATGAGATGAAAGGTCAAAACAACCAGCCATCGCGGCCACCCCGTCATCAGCTGGCACGTCAGATCAGCTGTCCACGTCAAGGGCATAAGAACAGATGTCAGCAGCACCCACAACGTTTCCATCGTCAAACTGAAGATAAAAAGAAGGAAGATCAACTATAAACAGAAAGCAGCAATGAACAGTCACAAAGCGGGATACAGAAGAATACTTGTGAAAAGTTGCAAAGGAAAACCTGGAATAGATCTGAGGCAGCGGATGGCAGTACAGACTGGAAACAAGTAAAAATGGAGGCACCTTAAGCAAAAATGCGAGTCAAGCTGCAGTTGTGACAACTGGGTTCCTACCTTCGTAAGACAAAAATTGCACAAACTAAACAAGTGTTTTATTTAAGAAAGAAAAGCACTAAAGGAAAAGATTCTTAATCCTAAAGGCCAGTGAATACTGGAAAAAGTAAAGAAAGAATACAAAACTATAAAAAGCAATGCAGAAGCGGAAAATCAACAAGTAGCTACTACTTAAGCTGTTGCTTTACCTAACTGCCGCTTACCAAACAACATTTTGCATCGAAAGCCCAATACAAAAAACAAAACAGGGGAGGGGGGGAGTCAGTAAATGCTCATGACCGAAGTGGAGCAGCAAAACAGACGGGCAGAAAGCATTTCAAAGAAGTCTTCAGCAGCCCCAATCCCATCTCAGCATCAGAATTTAATAAAACATACGAATCCGAGCATTTTGATTTTAAACATAACCCAGAGGGAGCGCGTAAGTATAGGATAAAACAAAAGAGCGGAACAACCACCATGCGTTGATAATAAAGTGATGAAAACATTCCTTAAAACAATTGGCTGATAGATCTGTTCTTGAAGTCTGGGAAAAAAGAGCAATTCTAAGCACAAAACATTGGACATCGCTGTCAGAATATCACACAAAGGAGATTTTCTTGACAACAGCTACTGGAGAAGAACCAGACTCCTTCCAGTTATAGGCAGAATCACTTGTGATATGTTCCTACATGGGCTGATAAAGGAAATGGATCCAAGAAGACTTACCCTGGATTCAGACCAAAAAGGTCCAGGGAGAGGTCAGATATGCCAGGCATCACAGAGGAAAGCGCAGACACGTTCGTTCACCCAGTTTTCCACGTCCAAAAGACATTTGACGCCATGCACAGGCACGGTTGCCTTTAGGCACAAGGCAGGCAGTCGCCTCGGGCAGCAAACTGCTGGCGGCTGGCGACTGCCAACTTTGCTTACCAAGGAGGAAAGATGCAGATCTGTCACCAACCAGTGCCGCTGACAGCGTGACACTGAACTTCGCTGCCCTGGGGATGAAGCATCCTCAAGTTAAGGGCAAACACAACTGAATATTGCCTAAGCTGCCAAGAAACCCTGCACCACTATTGCGAAGAGAGGAAGAACTAGTCGGTTACTGTCATTTCCATCTCAAAAGCAAGTAGTAGGGGTCATCGTCAAGCCAGAGCCCTCTGGGCTGGATGCACTGCTAATAAGCTTCTGGTCAAAAGAGATTACACCTGTGTCCTGCCTCCATAAAGGACCTATGAAAGCTGAGCCTCCTGGCTTATTGACTCAGGAAATTAAATGCCAGATAATATAGCTTTTTTACCCACTCTCCCGTGCACATACGTTTGTGAATATGGACGGCTTTCTATGCTCTCCATTGCCTCAGTAATTTTACTGAGCTCAGGAAATCTTTCAGTCACTCCTTTAAATCTTCTCCACCCTCCTGTGCTAAGGATGACACTTACTTGAATACAGATGATGCACAAAAGCAGTAAGAAATTACTCTTTCTACAAAGTATTGTTTCGATACATTGGATTATCATCTGAACTGAAAAGGAGACAAAAAAGAATTGATATAAGAACTGAAAAGTAAGTCTTCGTAAGAGCTTTGTAAGAACTTGTCAAGGTGTACATTATCTTTAAAGTTTCAAATGAGAATAAAAGGGCAACAAGACAGATTTCCTACAATGGGTGTATAAAGTTTTCTATAGCAGCACATCCTACTTACGATGCTTGGTGCTTATCTCATACATGCAGTGAAATAAAGGCAATTTACACACCCCAGTCACTGCAGATGAGCAAACGTTTACTCCTAGTGAGTTTAGCTAGGGGTTTAAAGCTTCCCAGTGGGTTGAGTTTTATCTAAAACCCTAAACTTGCCTTCTTTTAAACTAATATATTCTTGATCATACTTTCTAAAAAACAATAAAGAATAAAAACATAAAAATAAATGATGCCATTTCATGCTCCTTTGATTAAACAGACTAATTTTAAACACCTCTTATGTTAAATTAATTGTAATTATACAGCAAATGGGGTGTATGTTGGATTTGGCTTGTAGCTATAACACAGCTCGTGAACTATGATCTTCTCCAAACTTTGCTACGCTACATTTAAGCTAACAGTCTTCCTGCTTGCAAACCTGAATCCAGATTTCACTTTTCTGTACAAGAGCTTGTGGGCTGATAAATTAAATCGGAAATAGATCATCTGCTATAGAACTGTTTAAAACAATTGAGTTACTTTTCAATAAGAGTTTATTGAAAAGGAAAAAAATGCAAAAAGTTAAAAAAAAGTGAACAAATGAAACACAAAACCAAAAATACTTTTTGGTTTACTTCACTTCCTGCACAAAATGAATTTTAAAAAAATAATTGTTTCAACAGTGTCAATAAATAACTTATTATTGGTCTAAAAAATAGAGTAATGAAATAAGAGGGCTTCAGGAGGCTAACATCTCTGTTTCTAACAGCGGAGTAAACCTAGCAAGTAAAGCTAATCCTTCCATTTTACTGGATCTATTCATTGAGCACTGAACACAGTCAAGATACAGCAAGCTGGTAGGATCATCAATAAAATCCTAACCATGTCCAGCCAGAGCTTGTCTTGACAGAGGATTCCACTACAGGCAAAATCCTTTTAAATTTAAGATGTACAACAGTGGATTTCAGTATTTCAAGCAATACCGAAATGAAAGACCCAAGGCGATGACTGCTTCAGCCAAGATTTAATAAAAATCCCGTGTGCGGCTCACAGCAGCCTCAGTCCTGCTCTGCCCTCTGAAGCCTTCCTGTCCCGCTCGGGTGCCACACCACTTTCTCTTCATTGAGGTTAACCTCACACCATATAAACTAACGGAGTGGTTCTGTAATTTCAGCAGCAATCCTCATCTAAAAGAGTTTTTGAAGTACAAGAATTTAAGAGAGAATGCTCCCAACTCCAACCCAGATTCCTCTGAGTTTCTGCAGCACTGCGTATATTGGGCTTTAAAAAAAAAGAGCTCTACCGCCACACCTGAGGCCACACTGTCAAAACAGCTCTTCCCTGTCAGTCTGTAGACAGGCCATCTCTATCATTCTAAAAATGAACTTAATTAAAAAGAAAGGAATAATTTCATCTGAGATAGATCTTCCATGGCAGCACAGTATGATGTAGATCTTAAATGTCAGCACAGAGCAATGTATCCATTGCTCATCCATAAAAGGAACGCAGTTTTATAACCATCTTTGAAATGAAAAAAATCTGATGCTTACCATCCATTGAAAAACCCAACAACAGCATTCAAGCAGGCCCAGGGTAATTTAGATAATTAATCACAAACTTTGGCAGGTTGTGGTTCTAGACAGAATCAGTAACTAACTCCCAAGACCTTGTCCGGGATGAGATTGTTATTCCTATTGTAGCACTTGTGGAGGACAATGATCCTTTTACTTACAAAGTTACAACAGCAAACTTTTCCAGCTTTATGCTCCTAACATTCCAGACATTGAATTTTACACATTCAATCACAAAAGAGACACAACTTAGTAGCTCCTTGTGAGAAAGAGTGAGGAATTTGGACTGTAGATTTCTAATACATAAGGAACAGCCAAGATATTTTTTTTTAATTAAAAAAACCCTTTTATTCTCATTTACTTAATTAACCAGACATTTTTTAGCAAATGAAAAGTCTGTTCAATTCTTTCTGTAAGATGTGAGAGATTAAATCTTTTGTTGAAAAGTCACTTTTTATCCAATAGACTTTGGGATGTGAGATATAGCCATAGGTCCACAAGTTAGCTGGCAAATTACTACTCTAGGAAAGTCAGAAAAGGTTCATTTTATCCTCTCTGATGTGTTTCCAGTATAAGTGGTGAGGAGGTGGGAGAGAATAAAACAGCGATTTCATGTCATTGTAAAAACTGTGGAACAGTACAACGCTACGCTTTATTCTTCCTCCAAACCGAGTATGTGGATTTCTCTGGGTGGGAGTCTGAGAAACAACACCACGTAGTAAAGGCATAGCAGCAAAGGAGGAAGGAAAGATTCTCCTTCCTCATCTTTATGCTCTAAAAGCCACCAGCTATCTAACAAGGATATCTTTTCGTGGGAGGATGACAGAGATAGGCAATTAATATGGTAAAGAGAGAGAGAGAATTTGACGACCTCCTGTTAGACCCCAGTCTAGTGTCAATCACAAACTATCTCATGAAAAAAGAAACTAGAGAAGACAACGGGGTTATACATGTACAGGGCTTTCGTAGAGACAACGTGATTTTGGGCTTCATCACTCATCTTCTGATGAGATTTTAGATGCCTAATTCTCTTTCTTCTACCCAAACGGCTCTGAATGCAGATGAGACAGGTAGTTTGCTTTATGATCACAGCTTTCATCAAGTTAACATACTAAATACTCTCTCTCTCGGGTAGGATGGTGCCTTTACTTTAGGCAATCAGTCAGACATACCACTGGGGTAAAAAAATGTAGACATTAAAAGAAAACAGGACATAAATTTTGCCTGTAACTTGTTAAAAGACTGTAAGAAAGTAGAACAAATTTACTGCAGATTGAAGCCAGCAAAGCTACTCATTTAGCTTTAATTTATTTTTTTTAATTGTAAGGCAATATCCCTTACCGTTTGCTGCAGATCGGGTATTATAATTCGAATCACTAATGTGTTGCTCTGACTGTCTTCCATTCTGCCGCTTGGCTTTTCTGCAGTTGCTCTAATTGTGTCATAAATGGTTTCTTCTTTGGAGCTGTCTGATTCAGATTCAACAGAATAGTCGGAAAAGCTTTGTGCCATTTCATCTTCACTTGATGTTGGGCTACGAGGCATGTTCAAGTTTTTTATCCTGCCAATACAAAGGAGAAAGAGAAAAAGATATGTTATAGTTAAAGTCTTAAAAATGAATCAGCTACAAGTTTTGTTTTCTTGGAAGTAACATGCATTTAACAACAAAGTTATATGTTTTATCCTCCTTTCATTTCCTCCTGTAATTTATGTGGGTATGCAGAGTGTAAGGGAAATAAATCTGGCTACCAATTTACTACAGAAGAGGAAGAAGGACAGGAGAAGGAAAAAGAGTAATAAAAAGGAAGATGACCTTTCTTCCCAGGCACACCCAGCCTCCCAAAGGATCCAGAAAAACCCAGCATAATCACCAGGTTCTCTGCTAAATTGCACTGTTGTAAACTGTACTTAGAACCAGATCTGGCTTTGAAGCCTACTTCTCCCAGTGCAAAAAAAAAACATTTCAGGAAATTAATATAGGTGCTAAACTAACATCATCCTGTACATCGAGAAACTGTACAGGTAAGGCTTCAATAAAAGACAGTATTTTCGAATAGCAGAATCAACCAGAAAATGAAATACTACAGGGAGCCAGACAGATGCAGATGCTGCTTTGTGGTTTGTGGCTCATGCAACACCCTTTAATATCAACACTTCCAAAATCTTTCTATTGTACATCCCCAAATACAGATTTTAGGAACATTTTTAATCTGTGGTATAGATTAGGCTAAAATGAAAGTAATGTTTTTTCCAAAGTAAGGACATCTGTATTCAGAGGTCTCACAGTAAGAACAGCAGAACATTTTCCTTCTGGGTTTTTCCAACAGCAGCAGCAAAAGACTTCTTTTTTGTCCCACCAACTAAAAGCTTCTCCATGGAATGAAAATTACTATTCTATGGAAAAATGGGGAAAGAATTTATACTGGAAAAAATTGAAAATACCACCATAAACTTTGCCGTGCTTTGTAACCATATACTTTTTCAGTTTTCAGAGGCCAGAAAAACGTAAACATTATTTTTCATATTTTCCATGAGAAACCTTCCAAGACAACTTCTCTGCTTTTTAATAAAAAAAATCCTCAGTTAAAAGAAAAAAAAAACCAAAGCCACCAATTCCACTGTCAGCCCACATTAAAAAAAGACATTAAAGCAAAAGTAAAGCACAGAAGGGTGAACTGACTTTACCAAGGTCACTCATATACCAGGTGTCTGTACTGAGATATCCAAATTTATGTTTTCTATAATGGTCTCACAGTCAGATCCCCCAAAGTAAATACAGTCAAACAACAGCAGGGACTAAGAGAACATTTTTTAGCACTGTGTTTCATGCTTTAGTTTGAGCCAACTAAATACCAGATTACTCATTCCTCTTCGTTGTCCGGTCATTTATACCGCAACGATTACAAAGCAGGCGTAAAAGGCTACCGCTCTAATTTAGCATTTAAGGTGACCATACGCTGGAGCCAGCGTTTACACCAGAGGACAAGCAGTGGCAAGGCAGGCCTAAAGCTTGAGGTCAAGGGCAAGCATTTCCAAAGCACATCACGTACCCACATCATCAAGTCTTATTGTTATTTCTGACGAAGGACAATTCCAGTGTTATTACCCTCAGCTATAATTACTAATGAAGACAAACACAGCGCATTCAAAAATCTGAAAGCATGCCAGTTCACAGCAGCTTAATGCAAGGCTCTATTTACAAAAGAAAACTCTTGAGGGAGTATTTCATTTTCTTACTGCTTCACTGAACTGTAGATTAATGCTGCTCTCCAAAGCACCTTAAGTTAATAAAAAGCATAAACATTTCAATGGCTTCCTTATTTATCTACCAATGCTAAAGCACATGACGCCAAAATATAGTAGGTCGATACACAGTACTTAAGAGCGTAAGAGGTATAGAGCAGTGAGCGCGAGAAAAAGACATTAAGACCATCACACGGTTTGTCTCTCCCTAAAGCCATTTGAGAGCGCAATATATTCCAGGGCAATGGATTCAACTCCTCTGACAGAGAGCAGTAAACTGCAATTATACAGCATACAAATAGAGTTGAATTAGGAAAAAAAAAACTTCCCAAGGTTTTGGCAAGTGGATTTTCATGCAAAAACCACCCAGAAATATCTCATTATGGAATAGCAAAGGGAAATTACTAGCTGAAGAACCAACTCCCAGGTATCAAGCACTTAAGTTTAATAAATAGTGGGACAAAGAACTCCTTGGAGACTCATCAACAAAGCACAAGTCACCTAATTTTCTGGAATGCAGATAAAAAAAATGCACAAGTAACCATGGAAAGGATAATGAAAGACTGTATCTACAGTGGCAAAAAGAACAGAACCTATGCCCCACCAGCGCTATGGAGAAGCAGATCATTTAGATGCCTTTTTTTAAACAAGACAGTCTAACCACTGGAGAAACTAAATCAGTACGGGTCCCAGTGTAGGGCAGATCCTGCCAGGGAGCAGAGGCCAAGCGTGTCTCCCTGAATCTACAGACACCTTAGGGCAATTTGGTTGTTTGGCTCTTAAGCTGCATGGAAATGGAAGATACCACCATTTGTTTACCAGAGATGCTCGCTATCGTAGCTCCCACAGGGAAGTTGTTATCTTTTAGGAACTGTTTCACTTTTGCCCCAGTGATATTCCAGACTTTTCCACAACCAAAACTATTACCTCAGGAAAAGTAAGGCAGGTTGCCTGGCTTCCCTAGGCTTGTTCAGCAGAAGAAAATATAGCATCCCAGGTTCCTAATTCCCAGCTGGCAATTCATTTTTTCAAAAGGATGTTATACAGCTAAAATACAGATTAGTTTTTGCTGACAAGATTGTCTGGAATGCCTTCTTTCATTTTCTTAAAAACGCAACAGATAGTACGCTTCCTATAGTTAAGCTGATTATATTTTATAGCAATATGATACATCAGTGGCTGCTTTTGGTATAGAGAAGTGCTGAGCGCAGAAAAGTTTCTCTGTAAACGAATAAAAACAGATTTCCAATGATCTTGGAAGTAAACTAACAATGGAAACTACCACCACAATGGTCGTTGCTCCACCTCACATCCTCTGTCCGCATTTTCGACTCCCGTACCTTGAGCTCGCCGCGTGTCCCAGCCCCGGGCGCTCTCCTTCCCTGGCCCCCGCACATCCCCTAACCCCTGTCTGAACAAAGCAAGCACAAGCTCCGGCTGGTTAAACACCCCCCTTACGCCAGCACCAGCAAATATGCCGGGTGCAGGTGTGTTTGTCCAGTTTGCCTGGAGCAAACCCAACAGTCAATACAGATCTGACAACCACCAAAAGCGAACAACTACGTGCACAGAGATCCCGCAGAACAACACTGCGGCTGCGGCGAAGGCTCCCCCTGGGTTTCTGCAGTGGGCAAGACTGACATGTGGCGAGACAGAAGGAGATGCATCCCTAACACCGAGAATAAGCTCTGGTAAGGAAATCACATTAAAGGATGCAACTCTTCCTTCCCCAACCTGTGAGATTTTGGGTTTGTTACCGTGTGATCGTAGGCTAGGGTCTCACAAGAGTGGCCATTTCAGACTATTCACAATAGTTAGTTGCCTCTCTCTAAAATACAGCTAAGGCACACGCATCAAATGTCTTGCCCAAGGCCAACAAGGCTAGATCTCAGAGCAAGGTTTCAAATTCAAGGGTCGCTGGCTCCTAGTCATGATAAGAACAATCTATTTTTATATAAACATTCATTTGCACAATAACAGTTCTGTTGCCTGCAGGGAGAAGTCCTCTAGACTGCTATTGTCAGACGAGTTAAAAATGTACCTGTGGGAATCTCTCAGATACAGAGTCGGCATTGTTGCGGGTTGAGTAATGCCATTAACCAGACTGCGAGAAAAGTTTGCTGTTAGAATAACAGCAACTGCTAGAAAGAGGTATTTAATAATTAACTCTGAAGAAAAACTATTCAGGAAAGGGATTTCCATCTGTGTAAAACCTGCCAGCGCTCCTACCACTTGGATTCTGCAGCTTTATTTAGGATTGTATGTATCAGCTCAAGAACCAGCTCACCAAGTTACTAAATTAAAATGCTGGAGAAGATCAAGCATTGCCTTTTCTAATTATATTAAAACAAAAATGCATTTCAGACAGAACTGAAGATGGGGGGTACAATCCCAACGTGCCATGCATTTCACACCCCTCCACAGTTCTGCAGAAAAGGTCACGTAGAAGAAAATCTGAATTGAAGACTGACTCCAATGGGCAATTTGCAATTTGATGGGTTCAATCCCCACTTTGCACTCTTACTTTAAAGCTGGCAATAACTGGTGTTGCCTCCCAAAGAAGCGATCCCACCAGCCCTCGTTCCCTGGACCACTCCACTCTTGCCCCCAGACTGCTTTAATCTCTGCACTAACATGAACAGTGAAGCAGAACAAAGCATCGATCCAGCTTTTTTTGTTTCGGGAGGTTAGTTTCAGCATCCATCACATCTCTGAACTGGATCACTATGCAAATGTTTGCATAAGCAGCAGGAAGAAGATGGCAGAGGGCCAGAAGCAAACAGCCAGGGCATGAAAAGGGCAGAACCACTTTTTCCAAAGGCAGTATTAATGCTTGCTGGCGTAAAGTGAACCTGAGACACCACTGCCTAAGTGACAGGAAAGAAATCTACATAAATACGGCCATCTGATTAACTCTGATGGAAATCTCTTGATTATTAGTACTGAAATACCGTAACTCCGAACAGGACAGCTTACTGAAACCCGCTGATACAAAACTCATCCAGGCAAATGCAAAACCTAAAAGAATACACCTGCAAGAAAAACAGAATGTGCACAAGGAGTGCTAAACCCAGCCCATAGCAAAATCCCAGGGGAAACGAGGCACTTGGAGCTCCCCCTGTTCTCCCAGGCCCACCAGACGAGGAGGCAGCTTTGGCGTCGGTGCGACACCACATGAAGCCGTGCTGGTCAGGCTCCAGTCCGGGGGGCCTTCTGCAAAAGGGCCGGCACAGTCTCCAATGCTACCTTTATCCTGCCAGGAAAAAGAGTGGCCAGGCAGCAAAAGGAAGCACTGTTGGCATGGCCCCAAGTGTGCTCCCTTGGTCAGCGCCAGGCAATGCCCCTCGAATACAGGACACACGGATGAGGTGCTACCAGGCTCGGTGCTCTCCGATCTCTGCAGGCTTTCACGCTACTGAAATGTCTCCCTGCTGCACTGCAACGCAGCCCGTCTGCTATTGCAGACACTGACTTAGAAAGGCTAAATCACAAAAAATACTTTTTTGGGGCTCAGGAACTCAGAAGATAGCCAAGGGTCAGCGAGGTCCACTTCATGCCACATGGCCTCAGGGCCAGGGAACACCTCGTGGGTCTGATTCTATTTAGAAGTACAGATATAGTTTTGGAGACTGAAAAATAAAGAACGATGACATGTATGAAGGCTCTAAGAAAGTTCATCTGTTATCCTGCAGTTCCCTTGACCTGCCTCTGTAAAATGGGGCAACTGATTCTGGAGTCTTCTCTAAAGCACTTCCACTCTGTGGAAGAAAAGGCCAGAAAACCAAATCACTTGCACGTTATTTGAAAAAATCCCCCTCCGTGGTAATTACCTAAACAAATTTAATCATACACTATTTTGCTGTTCACAACCCCAATAATTATGTTTTTATCCCTATACACCAGTCCTTCACTTAAATTCATTTTGGTTACGCTGTCTGGTAATGCATTTTTGATGTCTCCGTTAAATAACTGAAACACCCAAATAAATATTTTAGAAGATGTATGCTGAGGCATAAGTATTAATGTACCAGAATGCCAAGCAAAATTCCTCCTTTACTTTTCTCTGAAGCTGTTGTTTCTCAGCGTGGCATCTCTTACTTCAAACCTTAAATACTGATTTGAAAACAGTATTGAAAATCAATGGTCATATCCATTCGTTCTCACTGGCACCACAAGAAGATTCTTCTTACTGCCCTGTTTAAGGGCAGATTTATGCAGTCCTTGATTTCTTTGCTAGGTGATCTGCACAGGTGACAAATTGTTTTGCAAAAGGGCACAAGAGTGACACTTCCCCCCCCCCCCGCCTTTTTTTTTTTAAGGGAAAAAAAGATGAAAATTGAGTGAAGTAATTGTTGAACCTGCTCCTTATTTCTGAGGCAGCTTGTTATCCCTTATTCGTGTATATTTGCACAGCACAGACTTGCCAAGAGGTTAAGCCCCATTAACTTCTGGCATTTAGAGTCTTAAATACCAACATCATATGATTAAAGTGGGTCTTAAGATCAGACTGTAAGAATGTTATTTTTTTATTTTATTTTTTTTAAACAGATGTACTTCACCATTAGCACTCCTGTGCACATACAAAATCTACACATGCAACCTATTTCTGCAAATACAGGGTAGTTTTCTAAAAGTTTCTTCAGTTTCCAAGTAGCTTTGGATGCTAAAATTCTCCTTTGTCCTCTGTTCTACTTAGTCTTTATTTTCCTTGTAAACTATTCAGCCGGTCATGGTATCTTCACGGAAAGGTTGAAGTTCAGTCAGGCAGATGCAAAGAGAGATTTTGGGGAAGGACAGATACAAAGAACACAGGAGACAAGCAACTTACTGTACTGAATGAGCAAGGCTGGAAGACAGGCAGATAAGCAGATGTAGAAAAAGCTTAAAAACATTTGATGTAGAAGTTCAACATGAGAAAACAGAAAAACGTTTGAAGGAGTAGTTCAACATGAGAAAACAGAACCTGCTAGAAGAAAGAGGAACCAGGTGTAAAGATTTAGCACAGAGCGGCACAGTCAGGTTGGTTAAAATGGTCAAAAATCTTTTAAAAAAAAAAATAATAAAAAAGATTCAAACATATTACTAGGGGAAACATGGGAAGTATTTATAAATGTTAACCACAGTGAAGTTTACAGTAAAGGCCAACTCCCACTGGCAATATAGTATCTTACGTGCCTTCTTTTAAGCACCTGCAAGGTTTCCAGTGCAATTCTGTCTGACCTTTAAATAAAGGTCATTCTTCCAGACAAGGAATTACGGCCAGCCCCGTGAGCCCCAAGGCAGGTAGCTCCTAGGCTCTGTTCTTTTAAATATGGCCTCTTGTTTTGTACATTTATTAGAACTTCCATTTTCCAATAGATAGACTAACAAACAACAGTACTCGTAAGTCATTCTTTACATTCTGCTTGCAATGGATACTATAGTTTACCTAGGACAAAATCATAATGCACTTTGAAGTATTAAGTAAGAGACTGGATCCCACAGCAACTGCATAGACTTACTTGTAAAAACAACTTTCAACTTGAAAATTCATCTGTTCAGGATGTATTAATCCAGAATTCTAAACCACTTTAAACAGATGTTAAGCAAAAGAAGCTAAATAAGTAGTGACTAAATAACCAATTCAAATAGGATGAAAAACAACAAAACTTTTTAAGAAAATGCACCAAGCATATTATCCCAGATACCAAAGTTCACCAGCATCCCAAATCTGAACTGTGTCGTCTTGGACTCATAAATTCAAATAAATACACCTTTCTAAGCAAGTAGGGTTGGCTTTGTCATATAATCTTTATATTGCTAATCTTGCTAGGAGCAAAAATACAGAGAGTAACCTTCTGAGATCCTTTTTAAGCAACGTCATGTCTTGCACAGGGAATCGATCATGTATGTAATCCCACTGCAGTCAACAGAATTACTTTAGGAATAGCTCCAACAAGACTTGACCCCCGCATGTTGTATTCATGAGCAAAGCAACAGCCAGGGCAAGCTATGAAAAGCCAACATGAAACATTGAAAAGTTTATCCAGTTCTGGATCCAATAAGGCATTTCTTCATAATATGACAGCTTTTCAGTTATCAAACCAGGAAAACATGCTACGGATTCAGCTGTTACACTGACTCTGTCCCCAGTCCAAAGTACAACTTATAAATATTTACTGTCGTAAAGCGTACTTGCATATAGTAACTGGAGATTTCAAGGTTGCGAACTTCAGCAATGCAAACAGAAAAAAAGAATTCCCCTTCAGTTATCTAAAACGAGAATGATACAATGTGAGTAACTAACTAGTCGGTTGGACTCGATGATCTTAGAGGTCTTTTCCAACCTTAATGATTCTATGATTCTATGAATTGTTCTCTAAGTAATGTGGAAGTATTACACCACTTCAATTTTAAAAACTCATTATCTGTTCATAAAAGATGGATATAATGGTCGTTTTGGTTTCCCCAGAAATTTTCCTTACAAAACAGAAGCATGCAGAGCAAGCAGTTTTATCTTCTAGCCTTTCTGTTTCCAGCCTCTGCTTGCACTTGACTACGTAAATATCAAAAAGATTATAATGTGTTGGAAGGGAAAGGACATAAGAGAATTTAAAAAGATTTACAACAGGAATTTGAAAAAATTTCAAAGCTTGTTGAGCATATTTACCTCAGGTTCATCTCCCTGGCAGACAAAGCAGCTTAGCTGCTTGTTAATTTGCATTTTATGCTTATCAACCTTTTTCCTCTTTATCCATAAAGAAAACATTTTTGTGATAATTCAAATACAAACATAATTAAATGTTAACAGAGAAGCACTGTTGCCATCTTGTTATGTAGATTAGATCAGGTCCTGAGAGTAGATAAAGCAGATTCCCTCTTCTCTTTACATAGGGGTTAGCATTTAGAGTTTGCTATAAAGTTTAACCTGAATTTTCTTCAGATGCGATCCTGATGGGGGCTACTATGTTACTTTAATTTATATGCTGTGTTGCCAAAAATAATCTCATTGTTTGCATTATTTTAATCAAAGAAATAATATGCCAGTTAAAAAAGCAAAGCTTCAAATAGATGCTCTATTTTTCTTATGAAACAATGAGTTATCTTTGTCCAAGAGCTGGTTGAAAAAAATTCAGTTACCCTTTCTTGTTGTGTGTGTTGGGTTTCTTTCTTGTTTAGTTTCAACAAATTCATTTTTATTTCAACTCAGTGGGAAACACCTGTTGAAGTTTGTAGAGGACACCGGGTACCCAATGTCTTCAGCAGCCTGCTAGGTGGGGTTTGGGGGCAGAGGTCTCAGACTCTCCAGGTCTGCAGATCTGGGGCAGTCCCCGCCAAAGGGCCCTGTAGTTGGAGATTTCCAGGTTACGCCACTCCAGTGCAGTGCTCTAGGGAGGACACCAAAATACAGGAGTTTTGTTCCAAAGCCCACAGAAACCTCCACAAAATAGAAGCTTTTTCTCTATATAGATCTGCTTAACTAGAGCAGTTTGCAAGCTGTCAAATGCAGAGACCAGTTTCATAGATCAGCTTCATTTGTAGTTAGGGTTCATTTGAATTACTAATATGAGGGTCCAGAAATCTCAGATCAGGAGCAGTTGGACAAACATAGGTCAAGCTGTGACCATTATTTTTCACCGGCGTTGGTAAGTTTATTGGCAATACACGAGGCAATATAGCAGGCGAATAAACACCTAGTTCAGTTGCTGCCTTAATTTCTGAATAGCTGAGCAGGAACAAGCCCTGGCCTCAGTTAGGACCACTAAACCAACTTGTGTAGAGAGGAGGGAAGAAAGGTAGAAGGAACCACCTGGCCTTTATATACTTAATTTATTTTCTTAATCAAGAGGGAAGCAACAAACAAATGGTGACCCAGAAAGGTTGTGCACACTGTAAAAGAACTAGGGCAGGTGACCAGCCCTTGGTTTAGCCAAACTCCAGCGTAAGCAAAGCTGTGTGCTGCGTCCTCGCTATCTTTGCGCCCATCTGTGCGTGTCTCCAACAAATATCCCTGCTTCCCCGTGACAGATGGTCTCTGGGCTCCTCTCATCCTAATTGCAGAAAAACTTACCTGATTTTTTCAGAGGAAATTTTGAAAAAGGAACTCTGCTGATCTTATCTGCATCTTGCCTGCTTATTTTCCAACCCAAGGTAAGCATATCTTGGGCTTTAATTTATACTCCAGCCTGTGCAAGCAAGTCTGAGCTCATGGTGCAATTAAGGACATTCTTTAGGATTGTGTACGTGAACGATGATGGTGATGGCAGACCGGGGAAAAATATCCGCAGGCTCAGAAAGGTTAAGTGATCTGCCAAGACGACCCAGGCAGCACAGTGATTCTGTAGAAGAACTGAGAAATAAATTATTCTCTTGACCTTTGAGATTTTGATTCAACTCATTGTAAAGATAAGAAACTCATTTTTACCAAATTATATCTAGCCAAAATTTAGGCAATCAAGACACAATAAAACTGATGAAAAGAACCAGTTTTCCTCACTGACTACCAACACTTAATTGTTGCCTTCAGTAAACAGCTCGAGCAATAAAAGATCACTTCTTAGGCAAGAAGAAAACATAATGAGATACATGTTATGACTATTATGCAGAAGTAGGGAAACAAAAAATATAAAGAATACTAATGCTTAAAAATACAGAAAGATTCATAAACTCTTCGAGCTTTCATTACTTAAATGCCAGGTGTAGTTTGGAATTTAATATTAAAAATAAATAGCATGCTAAATCACCCTGGGATAACTGCTCACAGTACTTTTGATTTAGAGACAGAGTTTAGAGTAACAACAGTACTGTTTTTCTGAAGTATCCCTCTCTCTATGCAGAATCAAGACAAATATCAGCTTCCATGAACACAGTGACACAGATTCGTTGTGCCTTAGAGTCACAGAATCATCAAGTCATTTGGGTCAGAATGGTGTCCAGAGGTCTTTAGTCCAACCTCCTGCTCAAAGCAGGTCCAGCGATGAGGTCTGCTTGGGCTGATCATGCCTTTATCCAGGTCTGTCTTGAAAACCTCCAAGGGCGGAGACTGCATAACCTCTCTGAGCAACCTCTGCCTGACTGTCCACATGGGGAAAAAGATTTTCCTCATACCCGGTCTGAACTTCTCTTGTTTCAACTTATGACTGTCGTCTCTCATCCTTCTGCCATGCACTGCTGCACAGAGTCTGGCTCTGTCGTCTCACTGTCCTCCCTGTCTGGGCCGGCTGATGCCCCCTGAAGCCATCTCTTCTCCAGGCTGAACAAGCCCCTGTCCCTCAGCCTCTCCTTGCAGGACAAGTACTCCAGCCTCCACCTTCTCGGTGGCCCTCCACAGAACCTGCTCCAGTATGTCAGCGTCTTTGCTGTATTGGGGGGGGGGTCCAAAACTGGACACAGTACTCAAGATGCAGTCTACCAAGTGCTGAGTCAAATGGTATAATCACTTTTCTCGATCTGGTGGCTGTGCAGCTTGCAGGACAGCCCAGGTTGCTGTTAGCTGCTGTTGCTGCCAGGAACACTGCTGGCCCATGCCCAGCTCGCTGCCCGCCTGGATACCCCAGTCCCCCTCCTCAGAGCTGCTCCCCTGCCAACCAGTCCCCACCTGCATTGCTGCAGGGGCTCTGCCTTCGCAGGTGCAGGACTTAGTATTTGTCCTTGTTGAACTTCACATAGCTCCTGTCAGCCCACTTCTCCAGCCCGCCTTGGTCCCTAGGGACGGCAGCCCTGTTCCCCCAAGTTTGGTGCCATCCGCAAACTCGACGAAAGCACGCTCCATCGCCTCCTCCAGGTCAGAGAGAGAGAGAAAATCATTTTGCCCTCGTACTGATGCATGTAACAAAGCCAAGACCAAACCATTTACAAAAACTTGACCCTACGAAAAAGGGGAAGGCGAGGACTAAGTTTAGAAACAACACTGGCAACCACGCTGGATGTATGGACAGCTTGGTCTTACTGATGCCAACAGCAAAATGCAGCTCTTGTATCTGTATTTCATCTTTAAATAGAGCTGTAAGGGTTAAGATAAAACCAAAAGATTAACCTACAACTATGGCTTAGTTCTGTAACCCCAAAGCTTCTTGAAAGTTAGCGTATAAGCAAACATACATTTTGCAATCAATATGGTCTCACATATTTACACACTGCAAAATATACTCAGATGTATAAAATTTTTTCAACCATACCAATGCGTGCTGGCTGTTAAACCTACCATCGATAACATATTCCTTTCTTGTGCTTTTCAAGGGGACATCACATTTAAAATTATCATTGACTGAATCTATAGTTTTATCTATGAACAGTCCAATCTACAGTTTACAACAGAGATTCAGGTAAATTTCAGCATCACCAAAAGTTCTGGATTTGTTTATATCACTTACAGTGATTTCTTTACAAAGTGTAATTTCTACCTGTTTATGTAGGTCTCTAATTCAGTCACAGGTAATGCAAGTCCTAAAATGAGGCTGTTGGAGAACCAGAAATACTTTAAACGGATTTATTTCTAATTGACTAGATTTCATGTTGATTGTACTCCTGTAAGACCTGATTAAGTGAATTCATTACCATTTATAATTTTATGACAGCATACTTTGGAGATTCCAGTCATGGAAATTATCACAGTCTAATCAAGATATGCAAACTGAATATAAAAGCACTTTAAAAAAAAAAAAATCTTGATTGAATCGAATCATGCTAGAAAACATTCCTAATAAAAAACTGCATCTCTTGAATTCCAGGCACACTACTGTCAGCTTCTGCCGTTAAGAAAGTATTTAGTAAAAGTTCTTACTAAATGCTCCATAGGTATCGAGCAGCTGCTGATACAGGATTTGACAGCCAGAAACCTTTGTGATGGCCACCCACATGGGACCGCGTTTCCCCAGGAATGAAGAGCAGCGATGCCCAGGAATACCATACTTGAAAGGACTCTTAGTTTTCGAGAAAACTGGGGGCTGGGGTGACCCTATGAGACGCACCCTTCGCTTTGCTTAACTTCTTTCTATTTTGCTGCTCAAATACTTCCACGTGTATTGCTAATCTGAACAATTTCTATGCAAAGCTCATTTCCTAACACTGCTGTTGATGCTGTCAGAGCTACCTATCCCTGCACGTTATTATAAGAGAAACGCAACGTCTAGGCAGCTCTGCTTACCATGTAATGCAGCTGTGCAGGGAAGGAAATAATTAAGCCCATCATGTGAACCAAATCCTTCAGGACATACCCATTAATGAGATCTACTGAACCCACTCTCTGCTTTGCTGCTTGCAGGAACGAAGGAGGCAGAGACAGTGAGAAAAGCCCTCCTTTTCAGCATTAATATAAAACTAGAAATATGTTTTGTTCAATTCACACTTTTACAGGAAAGAGCATTAAAAAGAGATTTGCCATGCCATTTTATGTCTGCTTCACGTTCTCCCATGGATTTTATTTAGTCTGCCTCACAGTTGTTTTTTTTTTTTTCACACTTGCCTCACCTCAAAAGTTTTCCCCAGGTCTTGATAAATCTAAACTCCTCTTCTCCACATGGTTTTTCAGCCACACATGGAGAGTGACCATTTCTGCCCCTTTCGCAGTACTGGAAGCATATCAGAGTTTAATTTTCTTTCATTTTTACTTCATAATTTTGATACTTCTCCTGTCTCTCCCTTAGGTCACAGGGAGCCACCAGCTCCTCCCCAGGTTTTTGTACGAGACCTTGGGTTGCCTCCTAACTTTCCACCCAACAAATAGGTCACCAGGGGCTGCCCCCTCCCACCGCAAACCTGCAGCTATCAATACGCCTGACAGCTGCATTTCCTACCATTATAGCTTGCCTTTTCTTGCCATGCAGGGCTCCCCCCGCAGCTACGCGAGGCACGCTAGGCACCAGAGCTGCACCTCCACTGCCTTGGCAGGAGGACCAGGCGAGGCGGGATGGCCCTCAGACCATCTCTTCTTGCAGCAGCGTCCAGGCTGCCCAGGACCATCTCTTCTTGCCCAGGTCCACGCAAGCACCCAGGGTGCAGGACTGGATCCCCTATCTTCTAGCCTGAGGAAGACTCATTAGATCATAGCAAGTCAGAAAGACTACGTACAAAATAATGTTTTGCTGTATTAAAAAGAACCAAATATATGTATAATATTACATATTACATATTATATTACAATAATTACAATATTTTGTATATTGTAATAAAGACTGTTAAATATATATAGGTATGTAGAAAAAACAAAACAAAAAAAACCCTAACCTAAAGACTCAAAACCAGAGACTGATATGTGCAACAGAGACCTATAATAAGATTTTTAAGAAAACCACAGAACTGGGATTGCAGTTCCATTTCACTAACTGCTTAAAGCACGTAAAGCGCAGAGGAGTGTTTACAGCCTATATCAAACATCACTGTCACGGCTGGCTCTCACTATGAAACGGCACAGCGTGCCCAGTCATGAATATCTGCTTTTCACATCTGCAGTGACTGTGACTGCTATGAATGTAAATGGGAAAGAACAACATTTAAAAAAAAAAAAAAAAACCAAGACTGAAAAGGTAGCAAAGGCCTTACACAATCACCTCTATATTTTAAACTATATTTCAGTGTTTACACATAATCAAAGCTAGTTATGAGTAACTGTTGTTCCTTACGCTTCAGGCTTACTTGTAAAGGTAGTTCAGCCATATACTGATGAGGCCTTTCTGTTTCCCACAGTTTAGTAGCACTGAGCAAATAATTTAAAAATTGAGCGACTTAAGTTTATTTTCCTGTTCTTAGAATTATTTCAGATACTTCCTTTCACAAACCACACTTTCTCACTTCTGTATCCAATTCAAATATATGCATCCCTTATCAGGGAGTGACAGCGTGGGCTCTGGTGGATTATTTTGGTCATGCCATAGACTAAAGACCAGCTTGACTCTTGAAAAGCTCCTAACCACAACTGCAAACTCACTCACACATTTCAGCCAATAAAACATAATTATTCACATCAACTCAACACACTGTCAAATACAATACATAAAATCCAAATTTGCGCACCTGTTTCCATACCATTGCCTTTCTCTTCTGATTGGCGTAAGTATTTATCTTTGATAGTGGCACTACCACAGAAGCAAACAGTCAATTATTGAATGCCTGATAAGCTAGAATTTTTTGTTGTACTGGCCTTTGAGGAACACCTTGTTTTTTAATCTTTCTCTCCTTCCATTTCTACAGGCTACTGCTCCAAATTACACTACTTCATGTCACCACACACTTTACAGCAATCCCTTTCACACATTTCACATAATTTTTGTATATTCACTCTCCTTCCAGTGCTCATCCAAAGATACTGTTAGGACTCACTATCTGATCTTTGATCTGTGTTCATAATGTGCATTAACAGAGACACCTGCAGCAGCCAATGCAAGAAAAGGCACCTTCAGTTTCTCTTATCACAGAGAAAATGAGTTTGTTAGTTTTCAGAGCATGCAGAAGTATCAAGCTTTACCAAAGGAAACCTAATTTTAAATCGCTGTCCTTTTTGTTCTAGTTTTCTGATTTCTGAGTTTAAAGTTCCTATTTATTTTGTAATGATTGGACTGGAAGCCAATAAAACAATTCTAGTTTAAGAAACTGTTTTGCATAAAAAGTTCTAAGTCGTCTCCAGAGTACTAACTGCCAAAACTTTTTAAATTGTGTTTTACAAGAATCACAGAAAAGGTAAGATTTAAAAAAAAAAAAAAATAAAAAATAAATGTAGTGACTAGAAGCCTTTTTGAATAGAAAACACTGAAAATGCAGCATACAGATAAGGTAAAAAAACGATACAAGGAACATGTTTGTGCTGTATCACAAGAGGCATTACACTGACTCACTACTCCATCAGGTCTCACCTAACTGTATGACAAGGGAATTACAGTACAAAACCCCAGAAATTCTTTATCCAAATCTGACATCAGTTGCAAATTCACAGTGAACTCATTAATAAATAGCTCCCAGAAAAAAAAAAATGGTAGGGTTTTTAGCACGTTTAATACAAGAAGTATTATAACATTAGTCTACCTGCTACTTCATAGTTGAAGTATATTCGGTAGGAGGAGGAAGAGAGCTGTTACACCTGAAGATAAAAGTTAACAAGAGTTGCCAACCGTCTTTACTACAGGCTACAGTTAAGCTGCAAATTCCTCTGCTCTGAGATCATTCTTGTAATCCACCCAACACTGTAAAGCAGGATGAGGAACATTCTCCTTGTTGGAGATAAGCAGGTTTTTCAAGAATTTCTGACCACCTGTTTATTGATACACACCTTAGCAGAATCCAGCAAGACACACGGTTGAAGTCCTGGGCTCTAACTGTAGGTTTGCCCACCCGACACGAGTAACTTAAATGATTTCTCTACAAAATTAGTTTGGCACACTTACCTGTCAATATACAGAAGAGAGCAGCGGTGTCAGGATGATCATCAGAATCTAGCTCCCTCTCATCTCGGATCCCTGTAAAAAATACAGAAAGACGTAAAGAAGATTGACATGTGGAGAAAGAAATTCAGTGACCTAATGGCCACCCTATTTAAAATCTATAAAGCAGAAACGCTCACAGCACAAAGGGGATTTTGATATGTTAGTCTGCAAGAGAGCGAGGAAGTTTATCACGTTGCAAATTTCCAACATATTCATCATGCTGTAACATAAATATTATGCATAGCTTCGCAAGGGCAAAGCCTGATTTAACTTCACCCACTTCAGAGTGCTTCTGGCAGCATGAAGTCAGTACTAAGGCAAAAACAGGCTCTTTTGGTTATCAAGACAGACATAATTTCAGGCCAGATCTGACAGAAGGTGAAAGATGCTGCTCTGCTGTTTCCCACAGACATCTTCCTCTAAGTCTTGCCAAAGCACTGAGCGTCCCGGGCACATGCATTTGCTGATCAACCCAAATTTGGGCAGCAAGATGCTTGTTTTTTTCCCCAAGTCCACCTGAGATCCAGAAATTAGGGTCTGCTGTTTCCAGCGCCCCAAAGAGATTCCCCAAATCAGCAGACGTGCTAGGCATCACAGTCCAGCTCTCGGCACAGTAAGGGATAGCCTGTAGCTAGCTAACTGATAAGCTCTGAAGAGCGTATGACTAGGTTCAAATTTTATTGCCTTCATTGATGGGTAGAAGCTCATGCTGAATAAAGTCCTGCCTATCATCTATTTCTTCCTTTTACGGGTATAAATGGAAGAGAAAATCCAGAGATTTCCATTGAGAAAGCAAGTTTGACAAACTTTGTTACTTTTTGGTGTACTCTGGTGTACAGTACTCCATCAAAAAAATAATACCAGATTATGTTGCATCTGTTACTTCTAACCACATTGAGGTCTAAACAGGCACTCTCTATTAGACACAAGAGAAGTGTAAACCAGTCATGCAGCTCCAGAAAAAAATACAGAACATGACCATAAATGAAACGGGAATTACCTAAGGATAATTCTGTGAACATCATCAGCACCGCACCTTTTACTCCAATATAAATAAAACCTGAATCCACCTCAAATTCACCCCTCCTTATTCTATGCTTTATTAGACCCTTCCTGTTGTGCACATTCAAGTAATAGTTAATGCTAATATGTACACATACACTCAAACATTTAAATATACTTTCAGTGTATTTAAGCCCATTCTTTATTTTAAATAGACTTTGACATATTTTACTAAAAATAAACCTATCCAAAAAGTTTTGAGCAGAAGACAATACTTACAAATCTGTCTCCAGCACCTGCATAATTCTGCACAACTATCTTACAGCAACAACAAAAAAAGCCGTTTAAGGACATTTCCCACACTGAACTACTGTATTTTGTACCACGTAGAAGTAAGCCACATTTGAGATTAAACCTAGTAGGCTTTGCATTTTTAGAGCAGGAGATATAAAGGTGATCGCCACAATCGTGAATGTCACAGGAAAGGGAGGTAAGGAAAGATCATCAGCTGTTTCTCACAAGGCAAAAACCAGAATCCATACAAGGAAAGAAGTCAGCAGATTAAAAGCAAAGCAAAATCAACTAACTAACCTAACAGGTTTCTTAATCTCTGAGAGACGGGATAAACTGCTTCCACTTTTGAACTCTCTCTTTTACACGCACCAGCTTTCAGTTTCTAAATGGATCCAGAGACAGAGGAGGAAGAATTACCTGGGACTGGATATGTCCATCACAGATGAAACTTCCCAAAATTGCTCTCAAATGCTGACACATCTGCTCAACATATTCCAAAAACAAGCTTTGTTGGTTTTCTGAAAGATCTATAACTTGGTCAGTTTTGGATAGATATTGCTAAGATTTACTAAAGGTATATCCACAGCAATAGCCTGAACCTTAAGCAAATATTTGGGGACTTTGTTGGTAAACACCACAAATAACAAAAGCAACATAAATGTTAAGTATTCAGCTACTAAATACCCCACAAAAATAAAGGCTACAGAAATTCATTGCAGGGAATTTTTGCACTTCATTGGGGAAGAGAGGAGAATGCCAGCAGTTTGTTCTGTTTGGAGGCCAAATTCTTCTATTTACAAAAATCACCCAGCAGCACGACTCCATTTTGTATTTTGGATGTTAACTTATTTTTCACAGTACTCTCCAGAGCTAACCCTAAGGATAAGACAATCAACGTGAAAAACAGTGGTTTGCCAAGAGCTAGGAAAAGCTCTTTAAATGAGAGTATTTGTATATTGCAAATTCATAGAAAACAAATTAAATGGCGCCAATATCGGCTTCTTAACGAGGCTGGGTGAGGTTACACAGTGGAGAAAGACACCATCGTTGGAAAAGTGAGCAACTGTCCTACCTTCTGTCTCTGCAAAAGGATCCTCTTAACACCCATATGCAGACAAAAATTATTGAGTCCCCCCCAGATCCTGTTTTTTCCTCTCTTCAAGCACAGGATCAGCAGAGCAGAAGCTCCTCTTCACCTCAGAGCCTCCAGTGCATCCCTAAATAAGTCTCTGTGCCATGAAATCCCAAGTTACTTGCACTTCCTACCGCAACAGGTTTCTCTTCCAGATGTTGCTTTCATGTGTGGCTGGGCAAGAGAGCGTGGCCGTGCACAGGCTCAACCCTCAGGCAACACACCAAACATGACAGGCAACATGCCTTTCCCTCCGTGGGAGCTCTAGTGTGGGTCTCTCCCACACCTAATCACCCGGTTTTAACATGTCTGTAAGAACATAAAACCTTCAGAGATTTATGTTCCTTTAAAAAAATTTAGCTGAAGTTGAGCAATAAGTTCAAAAGCCAGGGAGAAGGAGAAGGAGAAGGAGAAGGAGAAGGAGAAGGAGAAGGAGAAGGAGAAGGAGAAGGAGAAGGAGAAGGAGAAGGAGAAGGAGAAGGAGAAGGAGAAGGAGAAGGAGAAGGAGAAGGAGAAGGAGAAGGAGAAGGAGAAGGAGAAGGAGAAGGAGAAGGAGAAGGAGAAGGAGAAGAGACTGACAGCACGGTCACATAAGCCATTTTCCTTATCAAATCGATCTAAAAAATGCCAAACCATAACTCCAAGCCAAAACAGAGAAGAACAGTACAGTTAGTTATCGCCACGTGATCTAGTGCTGTACAGTGAAGAGATCTGACATTTTTGCAGTGTGCAATGTAGCAATAGTAACTTGGTTCAGGGAGCAGTACAGCTGCAGCCATGCAGTATTTATAGCCCTCTCTCCTCAGCTTCTTAGTGCTGCTCCTTTCCCCCCGGCGAATTAGCCGGGGCGCTGCCTCCCAAACAGCGCGCTGCAGCTGCTTCCAGCGCTGGAGGAAAGCCTCCGCTGTACCAGCGTGCTGCAGAATAAACATTCCCGAAAGGACACAGGTCAAATCTTCCCCCAGATTTGGCAAGTTTTAAAGTTCAAAATGGTCCAATATTTGTATGTGTTTTAACAAGTGAAATGAAAATGTCAAGATTTTCGCATTCCTTTTTTTCATGGTAATATGTAGGTTTGATGAATCTTCTATACAGGAAGATAAGATTGTTTGTGGGCATTTCTCTATGCCTAGGTGCACACCTAGGAAAGTAAAAGTTGCTAACTAATAAGAGCAAAGCTCAAGTAAATTCAACTACTGAGTAGATAAGGCATGTCTATAAGCTCCTCGGCAAACATGCATTCATTCTGCCAATATTCTGACTCACACAAACACAAGTCAACAAAAATCATACAACCATATTGGCAAACTCGAGTGAATATGTCTGCATAACTTCTTAACACTATTTCAATGCCAGAGTGGCCCCAGTTTCTGGTTCTGAACTGGCTCCCAGCTGACCAGCCAGCTTATCTGCACAGATGTCTGCACGGCCATAGAGAAATATCCATCTCTGGAAATTTATGAGGATGGCACAGAAAATGGATATACTGAAACACTCAAAAAATGAAGCATTTGGGAACATTCGACTACAGGATTAGCATGTTTTAATTAATACAATTTAAAACGACACATTTCATTAATTTATCCCTAACTTTTCTGAACACAAACAGCCCTTACAATCTTAATGCTATCATAGGATCCTAAGTGTTCCTTCTCTATTTTCATGTACACAAAAATATGTCATCAACCTTGAAGACCCTCTTATTTGCACATAAGCTTACATTACTAGCAGCTTCTGAAATCAAAGATAATTTATACGTGATGTCTACAGAATGTGAATACCAGAAGAGTTCACATGACTATAGAATACTTCACACGACCCGGTTTAGTAAAAAACTGCTAAAGCAGTCCAGTTACGCTACATGAAAGTACTAACTGCTGCTTTAACAGTACACTCGTATAATTTATAGAGAGCTAAAGGCACTTTGCACTGTAAGGCTCCAGGCAGTCCATTAGCTTAGTAATACTCAGAGACTCCCAGATGTCTTTAATACTAATAGACCCCAAACACGCACACTGAATTCTGCATTTTTTTTTCCCCCATGTTCAATTGAGAGCTCAAATACTGAGGTGAGTACTATGACCAAGGCTTGTGTCTCTGACACATATGTACATGATGGATTCAAATGCTGCTTGAGAGAGACTTAATAAGCAAACCCAATTTGATTCCAGCTCAGCAAAGAACAAAGCGACAAGCTGAAAAATGAATTTAGCAAGGGAAGAGCTATCTGAGATTTTGAGAGACTACTATCATCTAATTCTGCCATTATGTAAAGCCAGAGCAAACAAAGAAAGTCTGTTCACAAGGTTGAAATGTGGACAGAATCAGGAAAACAGTTTGAGGAAGTGGGAAAATAGTTATTTTATTCATCAGGAGAGACCATATTTGGGCATATATTTAAAATTCAGAACAGAAACAACTCCACATGGACCTTTTTAGAACTAAATATGAAGCCTACAGCTGCTTGAACACTTACTGAAATGAATTCACGTATTTGTGACTCTCTTGGTTTTTTGCTATGCTCGACTACTCTAATCTTTTTTTCCTCAGCAGTCTAAACATAACGGCTTAAATGCTTGTATATTGTGTGGTAGCAGAGAATGGTCTTCAAAAATGCCAGATGCTTTGCAGCTTCAGATTATTCACAACTTATGGCAGCAAGTTCATGCTAACAGCAAAAAGCAAAATTTAATTCCTGTCCAAATACAGACAACATAAATATGTACTGTTAATTTCATATACACTAAAGACAGAGAATCTCCACAGTCCCACACATTGCCTCTTCAAAGACACTTAACAGACACAGGAAAAAGGCAGCATCAAGAATTTGGGCAACAGAATATGCTAAAATGAGACAAGTTAGAACAAAACCAGGGATGTTCCACGTTAAGCGCAAAGCAGACGTACAGAAGAGATCCCTCAGCCACCCCTTCCTACTCAGGCACTAGATGGTTTCTTCCAATTCCCTGGACTTGGAGGAGGAGGGAAGACAAGGTGCAAGGTCACGAGCAGGACATTATCCCACCTGTCTGAGCTGTGCTCAGGGTCACCTCACTGGCCAGTTCAGCAGACCCAGATCATTTCCATGACAGACTCTGCCCGGACCGTGCAACAGCAGAGGACTAAACAAGGGCTATTTTCCCTTTTCCTAGAGTTTTGTGCAACGTTCATGACCCCACTTGGACCTGTGTTACAGCTGACTTGACTTTACTGGCCCTTATTAAACCTGCTTCCAAAATACTTAGCAAATTAAATTGTTAGACCTCACTTAGTAGTTTTGACCTGCAGGCAAACTGCAGATCTCTCAACACCTTGGCCATGCATAATGCAGAAGGAATAGTGCATGGGTGAAGTTAAGAGTATATGCAAATCCCTTGCTGAAACTCAGTGACACACTTTGTCTTTGCTCCGTGGCCACACAAGCTGAGCATCACTGGCCAGATTATGACCGCTTGCATTTGGAAGCCAAAAGGGGTGTGTGGCTCTACAGCATGAGCATATGAAGCAAAACCTTCTTGTGACAGCAAGAGCCAGGAATCTACATATTTGATGTATGAAGCTTGATCAGCCTGAATAACTGTGGAGTATAGTAACCCATTAGTAAACTCATAAGTAAATGAGCTGATACAAATACAAATCTATCAGGATCTGAGAAGTTTCAAACTTCACTATCTCAAAATAAGCTGAATGTAACTAGCTGATCTGATTTAGGCAGAATTCAGGTTTGCCGTGCAAACATTCCCCACTTTTAAGTAGAAAACAAATAGTCAGGGACTTGAAATAGGACAAGCACAGTAACAGGCAAAAATCCTTCCCACACTCAAAATGCTACTGGGCAATATTGCTGCCCAAACAGTCTTGCAGAACTTCTAATCCAACGTGTCATTGTGCTGCTTTACACCAATGATTTCCCAGGTACAGGAGCTATAGTAGGAACCCTTCGGGCAACAGCTTTTTAGATTTCTCTCCTCCTCTCGTAAAGTGGGACAGCCACAAATTCAGAGCATAACACTCATGGCTGCTGGCTTCTCTAACAGATTACTTAGTGCAGTATAACCTTCATTAAAAAGGTCCCTTTAGGGAAAACACCGAAGAGTCAGGATCAGAAGAGCATGCAAGATACTTAAATAGCAGTTGTATTCCAAACAGTTAGACTGACAATCACCTGAAGCAGAGCATGGTTTAACTTTTATCATGAGGATTCTTGAGACCTCTGAGTGTGTCATCAACTAAGGAGAATTCAAATAGGAAGAGACCACATGAAGCAATTTTTTTGCTTGGCACTTCATTAAGGGATGGTCTGTAGCAACTAAAACAACTGCAGTATATCCAATACTCTCACTGAGCATTAAAGTCAAGCTCAAGAATATAATGTACGCTACCAACAATCCTTGTCCATCCCAAAAAAAACATGTGGATGTCATGCTAATAGTCTATGTGAAACCTATTCAACGCCTATGTTCAATATTTCTAAAATGAAACATTTTCACTCCAAAACGTAAGCTCATGGAGACTCATATTACAAGGACAGCCACGATGTATAAAGAAGAATATAATACCAAACAGCTGAAATTCTGAGTTTATGATAATGAAACAAAGACTAGAATCAGATCCTGCATTTTTGTTGCCTGTTAGTAGTAGGTTAAAAAAAAAGTTCGGTTATGGAAAGAAAAATACCTCCTTCCTATGCTTATCTAAACATAAAATGGCAATATAATTAAAGCAGTAAGTATTACTGCAAATTATAAGCAATCAGTGATGAAAGAAAAATGTGTAATCCTCAGTTCATGGCTTATAATTATTTCATTTCCCAAATACTGCAAAATCCATTATAACTAATAAATAATAAAAGCTTTTTGAAAAGCCAGAAGGTGCTCACCTTGGATGTAATTTTTCATGTAACTCATCAGATCTGTCCAACTCAATGAAGTCAATCCTAAATTTTGCACTGCAACATTTCTACTCTTTTGTTCTATGAGAAGGTGGACAACTTTGAAACTTAGATTCACAGAAAGACACGTACCCATTTTCTACCTATACCTGTAACTGAATTTTGAGCCTAAACTCAGAGGAAAACCTATAAACTGTATTTACCAAACAGAAGCGGGCTCCTTGTTTTTCAGACTTCAGCACATTCGAAGGGTTGTGAATGTTACCAGCTAGTGAAGGACAGGAATTCATTAACTCTCCTGGCTGAGCTATGGTAAGTGAAGAGAGATGAAAGATGGAGTAATAAAAGGGAGAGAAACCGGAGTTGTGGCTGACCTGTGCAAGGACAGCCAACCTGCTCGGAAGTAACCTATTCAACTGCCAGGTCTTGCCTGCAACTCCAGTGGTGTGAACACACAGGTCAACCCATTCCCATTCGGTTCAGTTTATCTGCAACGCATTTAGGTTGGTGTAAGAGGACAGGATTGTTAGTATTTGGGGGGGTTGGGTTAAAAATTTGGATAAGAAAAACATTTGCCATTATCAGAAGAAATAAACTCGCTTATATCATGCTAGCAGTATTTAAAGGAAATAGAAATGCAAGATGAAATGCAGCAATATAGTTCCAGTAATTTGATCAACCTGTCATGGAAGATTAAACTGTTCTTACGAAAAATAGTAAGACAGCCATGTCAATAATAAAGAAAACATTTGTGCTAATTTAAAATTTTGTTAAGGTTTAGGGAGTAAATCACAAACTACAAAGGTTAAGAGCTGCTGCCGCGTGATCTCAAGAAATTCATCAGGCCTAATTAATCTGACGGTGCACAGTCTCTTCATGGAGAAAATTACAAGCAAAACAAACAAGAAAAAGTGCAAACCACACACAACTTAAAAATTATGTATGTTGCTTGTCAAAATACAAGTTGTCCAGCTTATCCCAGATCACCAGGGATACATTTTTCTCATTCCGTTAACACGGTACAGGGAAAGATGCCCTTTAAAAGAGCAGCGTGTGAGCCTTTCCTTGTAGCAGATTTCAGGCAGACTCCTGGAGGGAGTTTGCCTCCCCAAATGCAATCGCTCAATTCAGCAGGATCTGGGACATAGCTTCCTAATCCAGCCTTGGATTTACTTGTGAAATGTGGTGAGCTGGAAGGGAACCAGATAAGGAAATAAAAACACAAGGAAACACGAGCCTCCTAACATGCTATGAGCACAGTTTACAATGAACGAGACTTAACAGAGTAAGTAGGTATAGCAAGTGACAAAACATTCCCGTGAATTTTTTGAGCTGCCTAAATGGGATTATCTCCATATACGTTGGAGAGTATTCAACAAGATTAGACTCATCTATATTACAACACATGTTTCTGTGCTTTAACACAGCAGATATGTAGAGCGGAAGCAGATCTTAGGCATCTGTACCGACAATACATTGTCTTTTAAATGAATAGTTTTACTCTAGGATAGGATTCTCTTCTTTCCCTTAAGAATACAGATAGCAAACAAACAAGGTTCAATGAAACTCGAAGCACAACAAATGGAAGAATACAAAAACTTTCCGCAACTTACAAATTTGTAAGTCTTTGCACATTTTGGATAGCCACATGCAAGCAATGCATTAAGGTCACAGTCTCTAGTTCAAAACAACCAGGTATCAATTTTGAGTCTCATTAACAACCCACCATCCCCAGGGAAGTCACTGTTCCCAGGCAAACACATCTTCTCTGATAAAGGGATGGGCAAAAGAAGAATAAAATTGACAGATGTACACAAATCTCAGTGGAGATCTCAAGTTAGATGAATAAAACCCATGCCAATCAAGCAAATTATGCAACGCTTATTTACTTTTGCTGAAAATACACTGAAATTTTCATGACAAAAGAATTACAGCAGGAAAAGACATCCCTAAGAAGGCAGCCTCTGACATTTTATGTAAAGGACACTTGACTCCAGCTGTCTCCAGTCGAGCGCCCGTGAGACACAGCTGTGCCGCGCTGACTCCCCCTCATAAAACACAACATCTCAGCGATAGTCTTACCTGGGTTTGCATGCCATTACTGACACTAAGACACGAGCTTGGGACTGGTGTATCAGCGATGCATTGGTTTTACTCTCTGCAGTAAAGCTGTTGCACTGGCGCTGAGTTCTGGCAGGCAGCTTTGCACCCGTCCATCTCCCCGCTGCATGGCTGCACCTCCTTCCTGTGGATAGTGCGATCCCTATCCCAA
Organism: Aptenodytes patagonicus; assembly: GCF_965638725.1. Lineage (NCBI taxonomy): Eukaryota > Metazoa > Chordata > Aves > Sphenisciformes > Spheniscidae > Aptenodytes > Aptenodytes patagonicus. Next base: position 2,953,551 of record NC_134955.1, on the reverse strand, counting down.
TGAGCCTTGTTTGGCTTTTTGCTAGTTACATGCCTAGATAGACGTGGCTGTGTACACCACATATGATGACTTGGCCCATTTATTATCAAAGTATTGAATTTAAGGTCTGCTGACTTAGGTTCTGTGGAGAAGTAAAAAATATTGTCCCTTCTCTGAATCACCACAGAGATATTTAGCACATTAGTGGAACTTCATTTATTAATACCAACAAAGCATCTGAGCCACAGATATAAAATCCCTGTTCATGTAACATATTGGAGTAAACGGAGTTACACCAGGCATCAATTTGTTTATTTGTTTGGATTTTCCACTAAGGATCTACTGCACAGAACGTCAGCTATTATTTCCACAGGGGATTTATTCAGCACTGTATCCCTACTCATAGTATAAATGTAATTTAGGGTCTTCAATTTTTACAAACTTGGATCTATCTAGAATATAGAAAGTCTAAATACAATTAAAGAAAGCACATATATTTTTCCCTAACTTTCAAATACGGGTCACGCTGCCTTTTGTCATGTGTTTCTTCTATTCACAGCTTGTTCCCTTCCCTGGTTTTATTTGCCTATATACGGGTTAATTAGTCTTGTCCATGTGACCTAGTTTTGTTTCCCACAAATTTGTTTGTTTAACCCCGTAAATACCGTGAAATAATATAATACTAAGAAAATTTAGCCCCCAAAAATAAGGTATTGAAAAAGTCATATATACCTATAAAAAGACATTCAGCTACTACAGATCACTAAAGCAGCTCTACAAATACGTAGCTTGCTATATGGGGAACTGACCTTCCATGCAGAAGAAATAAATGTTAATATGCCCCAAACACTATATGGCCATGTAGCCTGTTAAGTGCATTCAAATATTCACATACACAGGATAGTTGTAACCTCTGTTTGAGTGATCTTTACCCTGAGAAACAGAGTATTTTGATTCAAATGCAATCTCAGACAGAAACAACCCTGCCCTTCCTCCCCCTGAAAAAACAAGGTGTATGCCTGTCAGGAATTAAGCAAAGCTAACGCTGCACGGTGTCACCCTGACCTAAGCTACAATTCCAAGGTGCACCACAGACTTAAAAAGGAAGGAAAAAAAGTATACAGAACTGTGAAGAGCACATTTGTGCATGTGAAATACAAAAATACTCATTTGCTGAAAGATGTATATGGCTTCCATTAAGCGATTCTTTACTCTCTAGGTGACCGAGTATGCTTTTCTGGCTACGTGGAAGAAATAAATAAAAGCAGGGAGCACAAAATAGCTGTAAAAGCCACTACTGGCAATAATCCACAGAGTAAGATCTGAGCAGCCTGACCTCTCTGAGCTATCCTGGGGGATTCCCAAGAGAGCTCCTCCTTCAAAGAGCAGCTCTGCGTCCTGTTTTCTACAGGGAAGGAATCACTAGCTGTCCACGGAGCTACATCAAATAGCAAAACTTGCATCACTCTCAGAGTGTTTCCAGCTTAACGTTCAACAAGGTCTAGGAGAAATCTGAAGGGAGGAAAGAAGCTGGCTGGAGGGAGCAGCAGGAGAAGTGATGACTGGGTAAGAAAATGGCAGATTGAATTTGAAGTTGACAGATATGCAGACACATGGGCAAAACCAGCTCTACACATACAGCAATGGAAATTGAGCTCATTACTGCTATTCAAGACAGACAGTATTTTGCAAATGTCAGTTTTATGCGCTGCATTCACAAGAATAACTAGAATATTAGGAAAGAAATAAAGAACAAAATTAAAGATATTAAGTCACGTTATAAATACGTGAAATGCAGGTCCTGGCCCTATTCTTTCCCTGTCTTCCTCTGCTTCCTCCCATTCTTGAAAGGACTAGGGTAGAACTAGAAAAGAAACAGAATGTTGGCCAAGAAAATAAATAAATAAAACAGCTAGCATGCACATAAGAAAAAAATGTATTACAACTTTTCAAGCCTGGGGAAAATTTACTGAGAGGTATGTACCATTATGAGTGCCTGGAGAAAGCGATCAGAGTACTTATTACCTCCTCTAACAAAAGGAGTAAGAAACAGCGAGTGAATCTCACAAGCTCAAAACACACCGTGAAGCTGAGGAACTCACTGCCACAGGATGCCATCGGTCACCGAAGCTCAGCATACGTTCAAAGCACAACTGAACACGTTCCTGGAGAAAAACCCATCAAGGGCTCTGAAGATACCGCATCACTGCCTCAGTGAGATTATGGGCCACAGCTTCAGCTGGGAGAGATACCATGAGCATTATGGCAAAACCATGAATCTAACGTATCCGATGTTATCTAGTCAAAATCTATTTTGGTACCATATTAACAAGCCCACCTGCCATGGTCCAGTTTGGCCATACCTTGCATTGCAAGTCTTCTCTGTGTCTCTCTATCCACCTCCCACCTCCACTTCACCTTCCTCACCAGCAGTGTGATGTGAGTGGATGCTATAGACGCAGCATCTCAACTCCAATGAGTCATATCATTATACTTTCTTATTGGTATTATGTACATCATAACATTACCAATCACAGACAAATCGGAAGAGATTAATATGGCACCGAAAAGGAGTACAGAGAACATTCTCTGAACATAAATTTCGCAGGACACTTGCATGGAAATTACGGGCACGGAAATCATAACTATTTGATTATTAGTAGGAAAGAGAAAAGTGAATAAACGGTATTGAGGGGAAAACAATAAGGACTATGTTTATAGCAGTATTTTTCGATATCTTCAGAGAACAAATCCCTTGAGTATCTTGCATGCCTCGTTAGTACCAATAAATGCAAACACAATAGTAAGCAACCCAAATTAAGTATCATCGCTAAGTGCGAACAGAATCAGTTGTTAATGACCTATTAGCATCATAATTAGCAAATTGGGTATTTATGCTCATTATCTATCGTTCAATTTGCAATCAATATTTTGAACAGCTTAAAACACAACATGATCAGTAAAAGTCCCACCTGAAATGTAATGTTTTCAATTAAGAGGTTACTGAGTTTCTCCATAATGCACTAAGGTTTACTTTTGGAGCTCCCAGGTGCTTTGAAAACCTGCTATCCATCGAGACATTGTTTCATAGAGAGAGAAGGAAAAGAAAAAATCAGATTCTCTTCTCCCCAAATAAAGCGCAATTCCTAAGTGTCTTCCAACAACCGTCATGCTGGCAATGCTTTGTTGCCAGTGTCGACCAGGTTTCCTTACCACACCGAGCAGAGAACTGCAAGGCTGAGATCGATGCATACCCCCGTGCAGCAGTATTCAGATGTCGTGGTCTGGGTTTAACCCAGTCCTACTCAGAGACCATTAGTGGAAATCTTTTTGCATTGTTCCAAGAAGTATCTTACCCTTATTAGAAGCTTCAACTTGGTAGTCACATGCTACAAAGCCCATAGACTACAATATCCACTGTGCAAAAATGTACTTTATCTGTTTTAAACCAATCTACCAATTTCAACTAGAAATTTCAATTTTTAGCTCTTGTTGCAGAACTCAGTGAACAACAGTTCCACGTACACTTAAGCCACCGCTTTCATGATTTTGAAAACCTCAGTTCTTTCTCACTCAGCCTTCTCCTCTCGTCACAGCTTTTTATTCTTTGTATCTCGTCCAACTCCACTACATCCTTCATGAGATGCAGAGATATATAGTATTAAAGAATTATGTCGCACTAAGTGTTTATATAGCAGAAAAAAGATGCCCTCGTTCCTCTTCTCAGGACCTTCTTGTTCATGCCTAACACAATGTAGATCTCTGAAACTTAAAAACAGCATTCTTTAAAATTAGAACTTGTATATCATGATGCAGGTATTGGTATGCGATCGAGCCCTCCATGGCATAGCTGACACGCAGACATCTGAGACCCTGAGAAAACAAAGCACGTACCAACTTGAGTTCACCGAGTAACTGTTCTGCACGCGGGCTACATGATTGAGCTTTAAATAAACCCCCTGAAACACAAACGCTCAGAGGCCAGAATGGGACATATTGCAGTATATTTGCCCTATTCTTAAAGTCTTTCCCTAAGCATCAGATACTCATCCAATACAGACTTCAAAAAAAAAAAAAAAAGAAACACAAACTTTTACTGATATTGACTGCACTATATAAACTGCTTTAAACAATGTTATCGACATCCTGTGAGGCCTTTTGCTGTTGAAGGACCACAGTTGTACGTGAATGATGTAATTCGATGATTCAGATGAGCCTTTCAAGGTTTTGTCCATACTCCTCTCAAACCTCAAGTATATTATTTTCCTTATCATCTCAAACCTATATAACCCAGTCCCCTTTACCAAGAGGTCTCTATTACAACACTGATTACCTCTGTTCAACATTAAAATAAAGGACACAGTTACAACATATTTGAATTGTTGCTTATTACGGACAGCCAGCATTCGTCTATATAACATATAACCAGGTCTAATGCAAGTGTCCTATAGCTACACACCACCCTTTTCTCCTTGCACGGCTTAAGTCAGAATAAGCCCAGAAAGTTCAAAGGATGATAACATTTGACTTTCAGCTTCATCGCTCTTTGGCTCTTCTAACGCTACGACGGTTCTGCAAGGAGACCCGTCCTACTCCTTCCACCCACGCCCAGCCCTGAGCCAAAGCTGCCCTGTCTTTCTCTTTCCCATACTTGCCTGGCCTGACGGTTTTTACGCCCTCCGCTTTTAACTGCCTGCTAAATTTTTATTGAGGAAGGGAGAAAACTTTTACCAAAGACTTTGGTAGGTAACACTTCCCTTATTGAATGGCCACCAATGACATTTACAACAGCAATCTCCACAGCAACTCTGGAATTCAATCCAGTAAATAAGAAATAAACCACAGAGCAGTTAAAGGGTCTTTTTCTCCTGGCAAGGGATAAAGTGGATGTGAACGCTCTGGATAAGACAAACTAAAATCTAACTTAGGTATTTCTTTTGCCGTAATAAATTTTCTAAAATCCTATTGAACCAATCTAATTTTGTTTGCAGCTTCTTTTCTGGAGTATGCCAGTAGAACTAAAATAACATTTACTTTGGCAGAACTAAAAGTCAGCAGCAGCTCTTCTTCTGCATGCTTCTCTGATCTTGAGTTTAAATGTACTACACAAAAACCTTGTACCTTACTAATGCCTGATTTTGGGATTGTTGTTATTACTGTGGCTCAGGGTGCAAAAGTTAAAAAAAAAAAGAAAAGGTTCCCAATGCACAAAACTGTCAACTGCTTACGCACAGTTTTATTTTCACTGGTTTCGAAACACATTTCTTTCCAACCTTTTCAGGAAACTAAAAACAACTGTTCTTAGGCCACCGCACTCTTTTCTCTTTACGGAAACCTAAACATTTTACAAAGGACAGACCACCTTAATGATGTTATTTAGGAGACCTCACTGAACAGTCCTCGGGGCAACACGTTCCATCATGACCTAAGAAAACACGATGCCCTTTGCAATGGAAGAGAAGTACATGGAAAGGTAATTTCAAGCATTCCAGTGAGTTTTATATATTGCCAGAAGTGACAACACCAACAGTCTCTCCATCTACCTCTGAGCAGCTCCAGCCAGGGAACACAGACATCCTGTTGGCATTCATCCGACTAAACAACTGATCCGTGCACCTAGAATATTTCTTAACTAGTTTAGTGAATCTTCTGAAAGCATTATAATTCAGTGAGGCTGCCGGGAATTTGCCACACTCTGTCCTTTTTAAGAAAGCCTGAATTAAAGGTGTGTCCCCATTATCAGCCAGTATCATTAATTAAATGATCCACATCCAGAAACTAGAGCAGGAATTTACACCCCCCCTGTTCCAGACCATCAGTTCTCCCTGGCTTTGTAGCCAGTCCGTACTGGGTACATTCTGATTCCGGAAAGGACGCCGGGGCTACACGTTCTTTTAGCAAAATGCTTTACACTAATGAACAAGTAATTTTGGTCTTCATCACACACACAGGTGAACTAATGAAAAAATTCTGGAGAAACAATTAACTGATTATCATCAGCAGAAAAAACTAGTCTGTAACATTCGGTGAATAAATTTCTTCAGGGAAAATAAATTCAATTACACTTTCTCAGCTTCATAAACCATTTTCCAGCAAGCTTTTAGCTGACCACTTCAGGCAGATCGAATACCAGCCAAATTAGGGCCAAACAGACATCAAGAAGGTGTTTAGTGCATTCTCTGCCCCTAAGAAAGGTAAAATAGACATAGGTATATCCTAGCAGGTATCTCTTGCTTGTTCTTACAAGTGTTCAGTGACAGAGACTTTACAAGCTCGCTAAGAAGTCTGAAACCAAAATAAGCATTAACCAAATAACCCTTCCAGACACAGGTAGAGTACAAGGTGTGACATCCACTGTACCAGCCTCTCAGACTTTCACATGGCAGAAGTATCAAGTATACAAGATAGCCATGAAGCAAAAATGTACAAAATGGGGTTTTTTCCTGCAGCCAATTGTAGCCAATATTTATGGTTACCTAATAAACTCCCTTCAATGGTTACATGACTCTTCTTCTAAATGTGTGATAGTATTCAAGTATTACATAAGACTTTATTAATTCATTTTGAAAGAACATTAGCGTGGTTTGAACTGACAAAATCATGCCCAAATTTTATTACAGCAGGATTGTACATAGTGATTACTTTCTCCAGTTCTAGTGCTGGTTTGGGTTGTTTTACATTCCATTTTTACATTACATTTAAGCCAGACAGCTTTCAAGGCAAAAACCAATGTTCTCTACAGTATGTAGCAGGACGAAATGCCACCTGTTTAACACCTCTAGGTGCTACTGGAGCACAAACATTTTTCTATATATTTGCAACTATCAACGCAACATTTGTATACAGTTTGTGAGAAATTGATAAAATTAATCCGTGGGTGAAGCACAGGGAGCACACTGAAACGGAAGGTAATCAGGAACTTGCTCATCAGCCAGAAGTGCCCACGGGGACCCAAGCTCTCCCACTGATATGATTTCAGACTCACTGGAAAGTGAGTCTAAAGCAGGAATTAAATTCATTTTTGTTCATTTTCAATATTGAGCTTTATTTTCTTGTTGTTTTGCATCTGTGAATCGGATTCTACAATCGCAGAGTTTCTTTATTACTCAGGGAAAGGTGTAATATTTACATGGAAATCTGAAGTCCTTATCTCTTAACCAACTGGCATATAAATAAAGGTCTAGAAAGCAAGTAATATCTTGTTCACTCTTCTGGTCTTGAGTTGAACAGATGCCTTTCAGAGATTACATATTTAAAAGTTTGTATACGTGATGCTTCTCACTCTACAAACTTTTCAAAATATTATAATCCATAGTTACTAACTGAGATTACAATAGAATAAACTGTTTACAAAAAAAAAAATAGAGAAAGAAGAAAATCCCAAATTTCCAAACTGAAAAGCTAAAGCTACCATCTAGTTCAAGCAGTTAAAAAAAAAATTAAAAAAAAAAAAAAGAGAGAGATTGAAAAGTAGTTTTCAAAGTGACAGTTGACAGAACTGGAGAGAAGCTGAAATACCAAACAGTAATGTCATAAACAATTCAACTGTAGCCAAATGCTAAGAGGGCTAAGAGGGAAAAAAATAAGAACAAAATAGTTTGCAAGAACATTGTGGAGCAAGGCTTGGGTTAACGATTACACTGACATGCAACATAAATTACGAAAGGCCATTAATTAGACTATACTTCATGGGACTGTTTTACACTTCTAGATAACCAGTAAGGAAACATTGATATCTGAGGACCTCAGCACGATATTATTTTCAGTTTAGGTTAAAAATTACAGAATCTTAGGTATCAATAAATATGAATATAATTAATATACTACTACACATGTCATTTTTCACTATGCAATATGCTGTCACTCTGAATAAAAATAGTAAGCATGAACAAACTGTACAAAAAAAGTCAGTATGCATTCTCTGCTAAAAGTGTATTACTGAGAGCCCGGAACATTGCTAAGCTGCTATATTCAGCATAACTAGCATTGTATTTTTGTCCCATCTGGTTTGGCAAGTAAGGGAGCTTTGCCAAAAGGGAAGCAAAAAGTAGTTTGATGAGTTTAATTTCATGGAGTGTTACACCTTCTTTGTCAATCTGAAGTCTCCCGTGAGAAAAGTTTCATGGCAATCCTCAAAAGTTTTAGTCCAGCTTTGTTGACAGAAACATAGAAACATAGAATCATTGAGGTTGGAAAAGACCTCTAAGATCATCGAGTCCAACCGTTGACCCAACACCACATGCCCACTAAACCATGTCCCTAAGTGCCTCATCTACTCATCTTTTAAATACCTCCAGGGATGGGGACTCCACCACTGCCCTGGGCAGCCTGGTCCAATGTTTAACCACTCTTTCAGTACAGAAATTTTTCCTCACGTCCAATCTAAACCTCCCCTGGCGCAACTTGAGGCCATTTCCTCTCATCCTATCGCTTGTTACTTGGGAGAAGAGACCGACCCCCACCTTGCTACAACCTCCTTTCAGGTGGTTGTAGAGAGCGATGAGGTCTCCCCTCAGCCTCCTTTTCTCCAGGCTGAACAACCCCAGTTCCCTCAGCCGCTCCTCATCAGACTTGTTCTCCAGACCCTTCACCAGCCTCGTTGCCCTTCTCTGGACACGCTCCAGCACCTCGACGTCCTTCTTGTAGTGAGGGGCCCAAAACTGAACACAGTATCAGAGAAAGTCGTACCAAATAGGTGGATTACCACAGGAGAGAAAATTTCAAGGAAATGTTTAATTTCTCAGTTGAACTTTAAAAAAGGCTCCTCTTTCTCTTTTCTGCCTTCGAAACATACGGAAGGTTTTTATTTCAGGAACTCATTAAAAATGAAGATCATGTCCTCAATAGAAGGGAAGGCAGAAGAGCCATCAGACACAAGAATGCTGTTGTATATAGACATTTGGGGTTAGAGGTATAATCCACTGGAAACCAAAGAAACAGTGACACACTACGATCCAACTCCGTGGGATATAAGCCACTGCCCTGCCATCGCACAGCTGTGTGGGAGGTATCACTCTTATGGGGAGAAAAACCAAAGAATACAGTGTTATTGGGGTATCATAGGAAGGGGAACAGGAGAAAGAAGAAGCGTAAAAAAGCAAAATACTACCTTGGATGATTTTTTGTAGTATGGATCTTTTAGAGACCTTGATATATTTTCTTCCATGTGGCATTTAAAGGCTGCTTCACAGTGCCTCCTCTTTGCATTAACGCTTGCGATTTTGAAGTTGGCTCTGAGGTGGCATAAATAACTGACGAGCAGAGATGCTGACACCAGCTGAGGATCTCAAAGGATGTAAAATAAATATTTTTGTTCCTCAAATGTTTTTCACGGGTTTTGAAGTCTAAAAATCATACATTGCTTTATTCTGCACATTCATTTTACAGATGACTGACAAGCTAAGTAGCATTCATAGTGATACAAAAACGTTACTTTTCAAACCTGATTGTAAAAGTGCAAAGGCCAGAGTAAAAAGCAGAATTTGTCAAAAGCTCAGTTCTTCCATGACAATATTTTCAAATCTTTGTTTAGGGGTAAACTTTGCTATCAGGTAAGCACCATGCCGATGGCAAGGTGACGCACACTTTTCTGGTTCATGCAGCAGGAGCATTTTAAAAAAAAAAAAAAAAAAGGCATATTTTTCTTCTGTAATGCTTTTTTCATCAGATGGAAAAATGGTAAATTCAGTTCAGTTTTGCTGGTGGTGCTCGTGGTGTTTACAAAGCAGAGATAACACCTCAACTACAAGCTGGTAAGCTGGCAGACATCAGAGGACAAACCGTAAAGATGGTATGCAGCAACTATCAGCAGCAGTGGGAGTCACAGGAAACCTCGAAACTAAGGTCAGACTGCAGGAGGAGAGGGACGGCTGCCTCTCTGTCACCAGCTCTCATCCCTCACACAGTTGTAACTACACCGAGGACAGCACTGGGGGGATCTCAGACTTACAGCCGAGGGAAAGAAAACAGAGAAAAAACAGAGTCCACAGGTGCGAGACGACTTCTGTGAGGTGAAAGGCCAGGAGAGGTACTTAGTGCTGACCCTGAGATCGCTCTTCCCTCACGTGAGAAGCCTCTCCCCCCTGTATGACCTTACCTAGCGTCCAAGAGTGGAACCGTTCATTCGGCAGCTGGCCCCCACGAAGGCGAGCCTGCAGACCGCTTCTCCCTCCTGCCGGGCTTGTGCTTTCCGACGGGGAGCAGATGGATCGAAGCCGATGTAACGGGGCTGAAAGTCAGAAACAGGAAAAGCATTAAATTTCTCTGGGCTGTTGACTTCCCAAGCAGGTTTCAGGCCCATTTTAGAGAGAAGACAACAGCGAGCGGAGCGGCCAGCCTTCTACCTGGAAGCTCCTCAGATCCTCCCCTCTCAAGCCAGAGAGTCACCGGAGCACAAATGCAGACTTTTACAGGATACAGCAGCCAGGTTTGCCATCCCTGCCAAGCAGCCACCTCCGCGAGCTCAGGTGGGAGAGAGAAACTCGCCCTGGCAGAGATGGCTGAGCCACACGGAAAGAAGGGCCCTCCAGAAGGACCATTCTCTATTCACCACTGAAGGCATTTAAACCACTAAAGTTAGGTGAAACGAAACCAACCCTTAATTAAATGTATTTTAAAGCAGTAAAGCCCTGTAAGCCGTTCACCGCAAGCCACAATTTTGCCTTGGTTCCTGGCCGTGCTTCATTATGATAGCAGGCAGTGAAAAAACCAAAAAGGTGTCGCTTTCCCTGAGTCCTCATCTAGATCCTTCCTCTCAGGAGCCCACAGCTGACAAATCTTGCTGATCCTAATATGAATTACATGCTTATAAACTGCAATTGCCTGCAGTAGACAGGTAGACAAGCCTCGTCTACCAAAAAACGTCGCCATTTGATTTTAAACTTTTCAACGTTTTCAGGTCTAATCTGAACAGCATATCAGTACATGATAGGAGAGGGGCAATGACTGAGCCAAATTAAGGTCTTTGGGTACACATCAACTTTTGTTGCTCCCACAGCAATTCCAGCTTCTGGGAGTTAATATGAGACATTCTTACTGAAAAATAGATAAAACAACCAAGGATAAAGTTTAAAAAAATTAATTGGCCAGCAGTCACATTTCTTTTTATTGTTCCTAGGAACAGACAATGGGTAACAAAGGATATATGACTACCAGTAGTAGGAAAGGGTATCATCTTCTTGCTTATGTTTTTCAGGCTATAATACGCTTCAGAAAATCCTACCTTAATATTTCCTGGAGAAGACAGAAATTGTACAGTCCGCTGCACTGATGGTAGGATTATTCTGCAGTCTTATTAAAGTAATGTGTAATAACAAAACTAATAACAATATACTACACCAAAGTCATGTCCTATGAGAATATCGTCTAATTGGATAGATATCATTTGAGAGAGACATAATGCTTCATACAGCTACAATCATTTATAGTGTACTTAAAAATCTATTTTCAGAAATAATGGCTACAGGTACGTATACACGCTAGACTAAATTAATGGGTCAAATTACTGAGCTTGCTACACTGATGGCATGCTGTAAGGGGAACCTAATTGGCAAGCAGCTGGTCTAAAAGAGCTAGTGGAAGATTTCTGCAGGTCAGTTACCTGCCAGTCTAAAATCTACTCTTGCTGCTAACGTCAAAGCTGTAAGGACATGTCCTGGGAGTAACCCGAAGGCTGGCAAGTGGCACAAGTTTTATCACACTCCCTTTTTTCACCAGATCAGGTCTTTCGGAAGTCCCTCTCCAGAGAGGAGGTGAGCGGTAGTGGCAGGCGCCCAACGACTCCTCCCCGTCTGCAGTGTGGCAGCGGGGCACGACTCAGGTTGAAGTCCCTCCGGTTTCATAACTCCATAAGGGGCCTTATACGGTGGAGGAACTCAGTGCACGCTTTTTGATGAATTGAAAAAAATCTCCAGAGGTTACAGCAGTCAGTAAAACATTTCAAAATAGTGGGGAAAGGGGAAAACATCAATACACAACAATTTTAACCAAAAATGTGACTGTTAACGAAAAAGCAACGTGGTTTCCAGTGACACACCCTATTCCCATCACTCTCTTTCACTGGAAAAGCTGCTTTCAAAATATATATATATGAGGAACGGCAATGTAATTCACCAACAGCCTGCTGCACATCACAGTTTCTGCCGTCAGCCCTCCTTTTAAAATAGGTTGATGGGATCTGAGCACAGGCTTTTCTCATTACGAAAGCATCTTTTTGTACCCAGAAAAGTCGTATCTCAAATTCTTTAATTATGTGCCTAGTTTAATTATAGCCTACATTTTGGTTAAAAATTAGATTGGAGCTGGCGTATAACGCACTGTCAGTGACAACCTTAAGCTACCAAGATGACTGGTCCAGATTCCTTACTAAAAAAATTCTGAAAGGAGACAGTTAAAATGTTTCCCAAGAAGAGGCGAGTAACTTTGAGCCTTTTACACCTAAGTCAACATCATAGACTTTCAGCTGCAAAACTGACTCACTGCAGCTTTTACAGCTTGATGAAGAAACCGAACACCAGGTCAATCAGAAATGCAGAAAGCCAAAGGGTGTGTAAGAAGTAAAGCTAAATTTGGGAAAGAATTGTACATTTCTTACGAGGTGGGAAACAGAGACACTAGTTTTCACCAGCAACAGAGATTCTTTTACCAGCAGGATTAAATACGTGGCATTTTAAGGACTTTTTCTAACACTTCTCTTGCTGCCTTTTCCACTGATTATTTTTACCCATATGTCCCACATTAAGGTCAGCAAACACTTTCTCCCTGGTTATGGTTAACGTAATGCAACACCTTAACCGTGACAGGCTTCGCTCTTGGTCATTTCTCTCCACCTCTACTTCTCTGCTTCTTCAGTATCCACCGTCTTTGTTCATTTTTCTCACCTACCCCTTTTTCCCCTCAGTACTCTAGTTGGGCTTCATTACAACTGGTACAACCCATCAGTGACCGTCGGCTGTTGTAAATGACCCAGAAACAGATCTCCCTACCTGAGACTTAACAATGCAAAAGGATGATCTGCAGAAGTCACAAACTATTCAAGATACACAGCCTCTTCTCGCATCCCCAGGTAAAAGTCATGATGGTGGAATGGTTGGATGAATAAAAATATTTATATTGCAGTGTTAACACAAATTAAAGGAGGAGTGTCTTGATAATCAGAATAAGGGCTGTTGAACATATTCTCTGTTATACTCTGGTGATTAAACTTTAGATTTAAAGCTTAAACTGCTGGTTTCATAGCTTGAGAGTCTCGGTGTTGAACATAAAAATACCATTTAACTAACTGTTTTTCTAAGGTTCGCTTTCAAAATTTACTCAGAGTATATATCCTCTGTTTGTAATTGAAAGGACGTTAGTCCCAGTACTGTATTTCCGTAACTACTGCATTCTCATTACAATTCTCAAATTTTGTCAAGTACTCGCTCTGCTGATACTTTGTCAGTAAAGTTTAATTAAACAAAAAGCACGCGTGCACTATGAATATGAAATTGCAACAATGAACTGGTGTACACGGCTAAGTATACACCAAGGTGTTACCCAAAAGCTAAATCAGAGACATTTAGAATCCAAACGTAGGAATGAAGCGGTTTAAATCCATTATATATGACAACCCCTTCTACATGAACGTGCAATAACAATTTCAGGAGAATGATGCCATAGGTCCTGAACATTACAGCTACAGCTTTACTAGTGAACAAAATAGGCCAGAGATTGTGTATGCTGCTTAATTGCCTGTGCTCTCACTAGCATGTTTTTTGCCTGCTCACCCCAGGATCCCAGAGAGTGGGTGCATGGGCACAACTCGGGTGCTCAGAGACCCCAGGCTCCATCCCCGACAGACAGTCTGGTCACTGCCGCTCCGTTTTGGAAAGGAAGCGAGCTCAGGTGCGTGGGAGGGAGCTGTGCCGTGCCATTTGGCCTCGGGGATGGAGAACAGCCACTGGCCTATTTTATTTAATTGTAAAGGCATAGTCTCTGGTGCCTCTAAGAAGGTGTTGGCACAACACATTGCATCGTTCAGCATCCCCTCATTAAGCATCCTATTGCTCAACCATGCAGAGCTATCAAGATCCTCGCCGCACGCTCACACTGATGAGCACAATGCACATTTCCCCATATGCTACAACAGACCCCTACACACAAGAAGAATAAATGCTCCAGAGTGAACATGGGTGCACTGCTCTCCCGTGCATCTTTCCATCAAGAAGACACAGTAGCCCAGCTGGTTTCTAAAAACTTAGCTGGTTTCCAAAAAAAGGGTTTGTTTGGGTGTTTTTTAAGTGAGAGATCATACACTGTTTACTTCTAATACAGAAACTTATTAGAAACAATGCTGAGCATGAAATACAGCTACCATATCAGACATCAGACAAAACCACACGCTAAATGTGTCATAGCAAAGAAAATCAAAATGCTTTTTCAAATATAATTTGAACCTCAATCTGATCCACAGTTTGCCTTATGTTTTACCTCACCATTTAGAAGTAGGTCTTTATTTGTATCAATGGAAACGTTGCACACTGTTTTCCCCTCCTTCCTGAAAGAAAGGACATGTTAAAGCTGCTATATTGAATCATCAATAACAGTGGCACTTTCTGTTTGCTCCTAAGGGGTCCAGAACATGCATTTCTAACCAACAGTATAATGCACTCCAGCAGCCCACAGTATTTGCAGTACTGCTGGTAATCCTGTTTTCAAAGACTGTGAGCACTTTCAGATAGGGATAGCCCTTATACGCTATGGCATCTGATCCAAAGTAACCCTGTGCTGGCTTACAGACTCACTGACTTGAAGGCAGCCTATTAAAACAAGACCGGAGTTCTGGGCAAACGATGCATATCAAGGGCTCATTTCAGACCCTAGGTTTTTAACATGAATTAAACCTCATCTGCTTATTCTTAAAGATGGAATGACTGTGTCAAATACACATACTCAGCACCTCTGAGATGTCAGTGACAATCATCTCCACAACCAAGCGAGAACCCAAGAATTTTTATTCTCAGCATCTCTGCCATCAAGCAAAAACACTTGTGCAAACTGCTGGCAAAGCGCCTGTGTCGTATCCTTGCCTACTGATCGCTCCATACAGAGACTCACAGCCTGATCTTTCAGTTCATACACAAAGCTCTGTGCTACGGAAACTGAAATCCAGGGTCAGCCTCACTGCTACCCTTGCTCCAACGACATTATTTTCTCCTGGTTTCCCTGTGTTCCTCAAAATCTGCAAGTTCCTGTTCACAGGTACAGGTACTTTCCCTGAAATTTCTGGAATGTGTTAGATGCTGTGTTCATAAATGATCACCATGAGATCAGTGCTGGCAAGTTGAGTGTAAGTATACACCATGCTAAGTCTGTGCATTTTTAAATAAAAAAGCAATGAAGCTTTTTATTGAAGTAGGAAGACTGAAGAGAGAAACCGGCTAGAAAAATCACCATCACGATATTTTTAAATGACCGCTCTTCCCTCGATGAACTGAAAAATGCAGAAAGTAAACAGCAGTGCTGAAAGTAGTTTATATTTTCAGAATTCTTGGTTTGTGAATTCCAGGTGCTACTTCTCAGGCAGGCAGGAAAATTAGATTCCAAAAAACATTGATTTTAGCATGACAGTGTTTTTCTGAATTTAATGACATGCAAATCATTATGCATGTATTTACATTTTTGATTAGGACAAGATTGAGAAGTTAGAAAATAGAGCAATGATCCTCCTGTAGGTTTCGGCAAAGATGTTTCAGATATGCAAAAGACATGAATAACTAACAGAGAAGAAATAAGCAAAGGTCAAAAAAAAGTATTAAAAGGATGAAGATAAATAATTTGCCTCCGCTATCCTTATCAACGAGTTCACACTATCTAGGGTGCATACTTTTTTAATTAATGGAAAACTAGTTTGATGGGAAGACCTACGTCACCCTGGGGCTCTGCGGGGCTTCTCTAGAAACTCGCAGTTCTGTTACACGGCGAACGCTCATCAAACTCCCCACCACAATAGTCTGACCTCAGAAGCAGCGAAATTGAAGTCTGCCAATGAAACTTAAGAAAGAAATTTGATCGAGCTATTGGAGTCTCTTGCATAATTCACTTTCTTCTTTGGACCGCTCTTGGCTGATCTGGAGAAGGAGCCACCACGCCTCCCAGCCCTCCGCCTTCCTCGCAACCCAGATACCCTACAGACACCTTACCTAAGGCACATCCTAAAGGGCTAAAGCCGCAGGACCACCCATTCCAGGAACACAGTGCAAGGAGGAAAAGTACTCTTTCCAAGATGCAGACTGCTCGGAAAGTGCTGTGGCTGCCAGCTGCAAGCAGCCCAAAGTGAGAAAGAGCCAGGGCTATTTCTGAGTGGGGGATCTAAGAAGTAAGCCAAGGGTTACAGCATCTGAGAAATTTGTAAGCTAAAGGAAAACAGAAAGTTTGAATAACCTCAGCTGAGAGACAGAGAAGCACAAGTGTGGGGGAAAAAAGAAAAGCTGGGATGGAGGCAGGGGAAAATCAACCTGAAGAAATTAAAAATTCTTTTTCTGGACCTAACAGCAGGAGAAAGCGTGAGTGCTGTGGGATAAAACAGGGGCCATCAAAAGAGCTAGTCAGAATCAATGCAAAGAATTTGTCAGGTGGCCCTGACTCTCAGCGGTATCTTCATAGGCTTTTAATTCTAGTTTACAGCAGAACACCTGGAAAAGGTGCACAGGAATAATGCTGCATTTGGCCAGTCTTCAAGCCCAGCTACCTAAATTCAGCTGCTACTTTTTTCAACTTAATTCTTCTAAACCATCAGACCAACTGTGGCTAGAGAAGAAACACCAAAGCTGCACTGTAGTTTGGAGGTGCTGCAGAAAATCAGTGCAAATGCCTGGGTGGTGCTGATACCTAATATATGTAAGATCATATGGGCCATCAAATTTGGGACTGGGAAAAGCGTTGCCCCTATTCAGCAAGGGCCTCCTTTTGAGGCCATTTTGCCGCCTCCTACAAGACTGGGGGTGCTTCTCCTAACTGGGATCCGGCTAACCTGCTCACCCCCTCCTGCCACTGCAAGGAACTGAGCGCTGATGACACCTCTGTTTCCCTACGCTCTGTTCGAGGTTTGTGCTCTCATTTGACTTCTGGGGGATTAACATATTTGGCCTAACTGGAGTCCTTGGATTTTTAAGATAGACAATATGGGTAAAGTTAACGTCCTTATGATATCCAGGAGGACAGCTGGGACTTCAGCGTCTTGGAGCTATGAAATGCGTATAGGTGTGTTTAAAACTCACTGCATTTCAGAGATGCTGAGGACCTGCTAGCTTCCACTCACATCCATACCCAAGCCTGAAAACTCTTGCGGTGGTATCCAGCAACGGATCCAAAAATTTAACAGCAGGTACTCCGGTTCACTAATTGTAGCTGCAACTTTTAAACAGAACAGAAACCTGGAAAAGGTGGATCCATACTTTAACCCATTTTCTTGCTGTCTCCTATTACTTCCAAGGTGGTGGATGTGGAAGTGCTCCCAGTTTCCCATGGCAGACGGGAGGTGGGGTGTTCATCAGTGCCTTACTGAGCCCGAAGACCATGCTCCAGGCAGAGCAGGCAACAGCCACTGGTGCTTCATCTACATACTCCCTCAGGTGTAACAGTGCTATGTGCTATTCTCTATTATTTGTTCCACAATGACAAGCAGATTAAGGCCCTGCTGTGCTAGGTGATATAAACGTACTATAAGAAGAACATGAGATTAGCAGGACGACGTTGTTTATTGATTCTCATTCTTCACAATCATGAGCAATTAGGCAATCACAAGTCTAATTGAGACAGGTCCACAGGAAATCTAATCCACTCACCAACACACAACAGGTTTTAAAACAGTATTTTGTACCACTAAAATAACATAGCATACCATAACAAACATAAACACCTGAAGACATAGCTACAGACCTCAGGAAGAAAGTGGGAAAGATTAAAAGTATTATCAATTATAATCCCTACCCTGAAGTACTTCTTCAAATGAGACACAAAAGTAAAAGCTGCAAAAAGCCCTGCAACTAATTATATATTTATTCACAAGAGATGAGGTACTGTAAAACCTACATTAGTCTCACACTGCTGAATTGCATTTCAGCCTAGTTACCTCCCAAGACTTTGATTATTTTAATGTGTTATTGCGTTTTTAATATAAGCAAAGAAGAGCCATGCTATTTCACGGTTAAGTCACAACCTTGATCCACAAATAGCTTTAAACAAAGATAGCATTTGTTTTTGAGGACTTTTTTCTTTTTCCTGACAGAGACTCCCTTCAACAGGCAGGTTATTCTGAGAGGAGTTAAACAGAGCCAAGACCACAGGAAAGAAAAGGAAGATCTAAAAAGGAAAGGTTGTAAAAACTTTCAGGAGAAGAATAAATTCACTGGTGTGTTCAGTTACGTGCAGGGAGGTTTTGTGACCTCTCCTGTGTTAAAGAGCCAGGCCTACTTACACAGGCGTTTCGGACGAAGCATGCTAACAGCTCAGCAGCAGCTGACTGAATTTCCCACTGCTTTTACTGCTCCTGGGGCCCTCGGGAAGCACGTTCCCGCTATTCATACTCTCATCCCTTTCCTACCTCATCCCGCCGCTCCTCTGCTCGCAGTCATACAAACAGCGCGAGGGAAGGTCGCTCTGCTTCCAGCGAGGATTTAGCATTCCCTACTTCTTTGCTTCCTTCTGCCTTCCAGCCCCTCTTTCTTCTATGCAAAAACTCAGGATGTGCTTGTACCCCCACCGCCTACCAGCCCCCCCCCCGGCTCGGAGAGCCGGGTCCACCCGGGTACCTGCCGGTACCCGGCCTGTCCAGCCCACACCGCGCCCTCCCCTTCGCCACCTCCTCACAGCCACGCACCCCCCTCATCCTCCCCACCTCAACAGCCCCAAACGTGTCGCTTCACCGCTCCCATCCCCAGCCGGCAGCGAGGGCACGAAGGCGTCTTCCAGCCAAACGGCATCTCCTGCCCCTGCCCGCCGCCGTCCCGGCTGTCGGGACTACGCTGCCCGCCCCGCCGGGCTAACGAAACTCCGCCGCCAAAGTCAAGGGGCTGATGGGGAGCCCGCCCGCAGGCAGCTCGGCTTCACGGGTTTCCAGGGGGTTCCCTTACGGCGGCAGCCGAAGCGCGCCCCCCCCTCCCCGACCCCCCGTTTCACCTGCCTCCGTGCAAGCGGGGCCAGCCACCGACCCCCCGGACGGGGCAGAGCCGGTCCCTCGAACCGCCGCCGGCAGGGCGATACCCCCCCACACCGCGGGGCGAGACCGGCGACTGCGGCCCCCACCCACCCCGGGCCGTGCTTACCTGTCGCGGGGCGCGGGACGGGGCGGGAAGCTGTCAGGGGGCGGCGGGCACAGCGTTCCCCTCACGCCCGGCTGCCGCCACCTCCGCCGCCGCCCGGGCTCGGCGGGCCCGCGTTTCCCCGGGGGGAGGGGGGGCCGGCCCGGGGAGCCGCCCCCCGCGCTCAGACAGGCAGTGCCCGCCTCGCTGCCCGGGCCGCCCCCCCCACCCCCGCCCGCTCCGCCGTCGGTGCCCGCCGCCGCGCTTACCGGCTGCCACCCGCTGCCCCCGCCGGGCGGGTCGCGCCGTGCCGCGGCCAAGGGAGAGGCGGCTCCGCGGCCACGGCGCTGCCCCCGGTCCCCCCCCCGGCTGCCGCTACGGCCCCGCGGAAGCAGCGGGGTGAGCGGCGCGCCGCCGGGATACTTGCATTTTCGGCGGGGGCTAGGTCAGCCTCCGCGCCCCGGAGGGCTGTCCGGCAGCTCGGCCACCTCAGCCAGCGCCGGTCCCTGCCTACTCGGTTTCTCTTGGGTATTTCTTTTATTTTTTAATCTCGCCCCCCGCCCCTCCACGTCTGACCCTGGCAGCGCACAGCACGCGCGGAAGGGACGCAGTGACGGGCCCGAACACCGTCAGCTCGTCCGGTGCATCCCGCGCACCGTCCTCCTCGGAGCACCGAGGCACTGCCTGCCCGGCGGGGGCCCAGGCGCGGGGTTGCGGAACCCCACAACAGCTAACTCTACAGCTGATAGGGATGAACCATAGAATCATAGAATCATTGAGGTTGGAAAAGACCTCTAAGATCATCGAGTCCAACCGTCGACCCAACACCACCACCCACTAAACCATGTCCCTAAGTGCCGCATCTACTCGTCTTTTAAATACCTCCAGGGATGGGGACTCCACCACTTCCCTGGGCAGCCTGGTCCAATGTTTCACCACTCTTTCAGTAAAGACATTTTTCCTCACGTCCAATCTAAACCTCCCCTGGCACAACTTGAGGCCGTTTCCTCTCGTCCTATCGCTTGTTACTTGGGAGAAGAGACCAGCACCCACCTCGCTACAACCTCCTTTCAGGTGGTTGTAGAGAGCGATGAGGTCTCCCCTCAGCCTCCTTTTCTCCAGGCTAAACAGCCCCAGTTCCCTCAGCCGCTCCTCATCAGACTTGTTCTCCAGACCCCTCACCAGCCTCGTTGCCCTTCTCTGGACACGCTCCAGCACCTCGATGTCCTTCTTGTAGTGAGGGGCCCAAAACTGAACACAGTATTCGAGGTGCAGCGAATTTTTTTTTTTCCGGCGAATTCGAGGTGCAGCGAATGTCACGGCTGATGCGAGAAGTCAGAAACTTCTACTGACAGACTGATTTCCTAGAGGAATGGAAGGTGTCAGGCTCTAGCCGTGGGGAGATCCAAGCGTGGGGTGGGCGCAGGGACCACAAATCTCAAGCTGGGGGGAAATCCTGGATGGAGACGTGGACACAGATGCGGTGGGGAGCACACAGGCGCTGCAGGGGACTTGCTGATCTCGCGCACTGCAACCGTGCGTGTGCTGCTGCCGTTTTCTCCGCGTCTGCCCAGACATCACGCACCTGCACGCGGGGGGCAGCTACGGCTCGACAGGTAGCCCCAAACGCACCGCAGTTTGTCATGGCACGGCCTGAATCTCCGACAGCTCACTTTGGTAAACACTCGTTTCTAACTAGGATCACTGCCAAGCCACTGAAAGGATTTGGAGACAGGAGGACCATAGTTTGAGTCCTTGATGGATGCAACAAAGATAGGACCAGTACTCGGTAAAATGTCGTTCTAAAAAGGCCACATCTTTGACACTTCTTACCCCCAAACTCAAGTGACACCAATTCTGAATCAATAATGCCACTTAGTGCAAATTTCAAGTTACTCCACCCAAGAATATGGATTTTAGACCCCTTGAAGGAGTCAACCCTCAGGCACAATGCCACGCTGAACTTTAACAACGATGACTCTCATTATATTGTTTCTATATAAGCCATTTCAAAGTAAATAGAACAGAAAATACATGTAAATGTCGTTAGCAGCTCACTTTTGGACTTTCTGAACTGCTTTGTACAGTTACAAAACTTTTTACTATGGTAGCTCTCAAATGGCTCTTTTTAAACAAGAAACGTCCTTGAAAGGGAGAATATTCTTTAAAATACACAGAGCAGCTGTATTACCTCATAAATATTAATGAACATTAAACTGCGTGCCACAAAAATAATTTTCATGCAAAAGGTCTTACGCACATAGGTGCATTCCCTGGCAAAGTTCACATGTAATTCTCCCTACTGGTTGCAAGTCCGTGGTGATACATGGAGGTCTTTCCTTTTAGACGTAAATGAAGGATGCTTTTGGAATGCCTGGCTCTCAGAACGTAACATCGTTACAGGAAATTAAAAGCAAACAAAAACAACCGAGAAGCAAGCAAGCAAGCAAACAAAAAGAAGGCTATTTGATTTGAATGGGAAATTCCTACCTCTTCTCAACTGATTTACCCATCCCTACATTTTGCTCTTTAAATTTTAAAGCGTCTGAACATTTGTTCCGTCAGTCGAGAAAAAATGGACTTGCTTAAACTCATGTTAGATCCCCAGGGGATATCACGGGGAAAATAGGACAGCAGTGCTAAGAAGAAAAACTCCATCTGCAGCATCTTTTACAATTAAAAACTTGCAAACAGTGAACAGCAACAACAGGAAAAAAAAAACCAAACAGTGAAGAGTATTTCATTCCTTTTTATGCTGTAATTCAAAACTCAATATTGAATCCAATGGCCAGCGCACAAAAAGTGCAAATGAAAATTACTTACGTCAGTGGCAATAGCTGACAGT
This sequence comes from Aptenodytes patagonicus, assembly GCF_965638725.1. NCBI lineage: Eukaryota > Metazoa > Chordata > Aves > Sphenisciformes > Spheniscidae > Aptenodytes > Aptenodytes patagonicus. The sequence goes on along the minus strand of NC_134955.1, from coordinate 2,931,450 downwards.
TGCTCTGCATGAAGTGCATAATTCTGCATCCATATTTTTCCTGGCATCTAATTAACACATACTATCTTCATCAAATTTCAAATGAAAAGTCTCAAAGTACGATCAAATTGAATCGTATATATTTCTTTAGCAAGCCTAAGATGCAAGAGAAATTTAGTGTCCCTCAAGTATTTGATAAATACTGATGGAGACGACAGGAAAGCACGAACAACTTTATGTCCCCCAATTTTTTAACTCTGATGTCGAAAGCTTTACCTTGATGAGTTAAGTGCTGCCAAAGCTTTATCTATAATTAAGTACATTTTCAGTTTCTAGATCTTTAGGTTTCTTCCTTTAAAAAAAATTACGATGACCTTCAGGAGCTTCAGCTGAGTAAGAGCTAAGAAAACTGGGACAAAGAAGCTACTCCCAACTATAACCAGTTGCCTGAAAAACGTGGTAAGTTGGGATGTGATATTAGGAAATTTTGCCTGTACCATTTTATCCTTCCAAAGGCGTACGAAAGGAAGGACAGCAAGAGCAAATCTCTATATGAAATCACACAACTTTGCAGCTTTGGGGAACTTTCTTTCACGAGTATGTTTGCCTATTAATTTCCTAAACCAGTCCATAACCTTTTATGGTTGTCCATAAAACTTACGGAAGCCCGTAAAGCTGCAGCAGCACTTTGGGCTACTGCACTTCGGTTCCTTGAGCCAGCAAAAGGCGACTCCTGACCGTTACGGATGGGGTTTTTCTGATCCCAGGCACTGCTGAGCCAGGCCACCTGCAGCTGCTCAGCTTCTTCCATTTATTATAGAAGCACGGGGAATTATATTAGACTGGAGAACTAACACTTTGTAGGCTGAGAGGGTTAAGTGGGATGAAACCCATGTTTCTCCTTTGCAGCAAAGGAAGTTTCAAGGACTTTTTAAAATCTCGTTGGTTTAGATTAATGACCTGGTTTCAGTGCATTCTGATAATTTTGAATGCGAGTTCAGCATTAGACTTATTATTAGACTTATTCAAAGATTTTTAAAACTCCAATCAAACAGAACCTGCAGGTAGTTGAATTACAGAAATCAAGGTAGGACTGAAAGCAATAATGTGGCAGACTCCAAGCTCAGTTTTCTTGTACAAGAAGTAAAAAGTGAAATATTTTGTTAAAAAAACCCTACATATTCCTTAGCATTTTTATAAGTTTCCAAAAAGATCAAGTTGTATAAATTAGCTAGGAATTTTATTTAGAATTTTTTGCGTATTTACTAAAACCCATAAAAGGCACTTCCATGGCCAAATTAAATCTTTTACATAATTTTGAAGAATGTATTGGCTTACAGATAAGATCTCAAACCCCTCACTCTCTTAAATGGTCCTGCCCCTAAGATCTTCACCACTGAATTCCTAATCCTTTTCTATGCTCTGTTCAATACTCTCAAAGTAGGACTTTCTAACCTCTTTTTGGGGGTGATGTTTTGACATCTGTATCCCATTTTTGTACTTCTGTGTATGCTTCCATACTTCTTCAGTAACTATTTTCCCCCTTCTATTCAGAAATGGCTTATCAGCGGCCTTAATAAGCCAGCTTATTCAGCTTAAAACCAATATAAAGTTAAATTAATGTAGAATTTTTTTTTCCTGTGACTGCGAATAGATTTTTCCAGCAGTTCTTTACGTCCTTCAAGAATAATAAAAGTCATTAAAAGCACCAGTTAGACACAGATCTGGAAGAGGTATAAAATACATGAATATCTCCTGATGTAAGATTACTGTGCCCTTTAAAATAATAAGCCATTTAAATATAAATACTTTGTGTCAATTTTTATTCGGTTCCTTGCACTCCAAGATATAATACTTTTTTAAATTAATGACTGTTAAGGAAGTAAATCTGTTCCTTTTCCATTATAGGTAAATTACCATGGAATCATTTGTTGCAAGTTTCTTGCTATTAAAAAAAAGGGAGAAGAAAAGTCTTCCCTAACTTCTCCTCCTTACCTTGTTCACGTTGAGGAAAATAATTCTTCTATAAATTAGTATACAAGCAAAAATTATTATTATATAGCAAACATTAAACAATAACTTATCTAATTTTCCTGTGTCGAAAGTTGGAGTGTCTTTCTTTTTTCTTCTGATAAATTTGTGATTTGTAATATGCATGTTCTGATTTCGATGATTAATTCATTTCCTCCTCAGGTTACATGCATAATGACACAGTTACACAATAGTTTATTTTAAGAACTTGGCTGTACTTGGCCTGTCATGAGTATTACACATAATCGTGACCTTCCAGATCACATCTTCCATTGGTACCTCTACAGTGACCACGTTGGTTGGTTATATTGCTCCACCGGCACTCATTTCCCAGAGACAACAAGCAACAGAAATAGAATTGGCTTCGTGATGTGCGTAAACCGGCCCAAGAATTTTTGCAGATTAGTATCAAAGACATCTTGCTTAATGTGCTCTGAAGCCCTGAAAGAAGGCTGTGTTTTAGTCCAGAGCTGAGGTACGGGTGGTCGCCCTCCTCCCCGGAGCTGTGCTCGCTCCCGAGCGCGTGTCACAGCAGCTGCACCACCACGCAGCCATCCCTCCGCCTCCCCGCAGCTTCTTCCAGCTACAAATGTCGTTTTTAAATAAAGAATCTCCTCATTTTCATTTTTGGGTGTGAGCAGACGTTGTCCTTGTCCACCTCTGCTTCACATTGAACCCTCATGAACTGAAAGCCTTTAATCAGTTGGAATTACTGTCTGAACTAATTGAAATAAATGAGAGTAATAAAATAGAACACAACAAAGAAAAAGTGGAATTTAGATATAGCACCTCCGGCTTTCACTGAACATTCCCCAACTCTTGTGACCAACTATGCTGTTTTACAAAATTTGTTATTTTGTACACACATCTATTTTTTAAACTAAGTAATTCCAGTCTCGTAACTTTTTTTCTTGTATGAAGTCTCTCCAAGCTTTCTGTAATTGCCATCTATATCTGGATTCTTGCTACTTACATATTTTTTTTTTCTTTTAAGTTGGAGCCATCAGATCTTAGTGTAGAATAAAGAAATGAAGACACACTCTTGCGTTCAGTAGATTGTACGTAACAGTCCTTTTGTTACAGACTGGATGGATCGGTGCCCTCTTCTGCATCTGTTCTTCCATTCCTCTTTGACTTTTTGGACAACGGATCCATTATCCACGCTCAGATGTAGTACAGATAAGGTAAGACTTACCGTTGTTCTTTACGGTATCTTGGTAGTAATAAAACTGAAAATCAGAAGTCATCCATATGCTTTCAGAAATAATCAGAGAAGTAGTTCATGTACCACACTTTTTGGTAAGGACAAAGCTGGGTAAGTGCAGACGCCCTAAGATTCAGAGGTGTATGTCAGTCACAAATACTATGGAAATGCAATTGTTACTTACCTTGTTCAAATGCTGTTTACATAGATTTTCTCCATATATAAAAATAGGTGTAATTTTAAAAAATTAAAGTATTCCTCTCAGAGGAATTCAGAATTGAACTCTCACAAGAATTATGCCAAACCGCAGCATCTTACACAAAATACAAATTACGGTGTCAGAGTAAAAAAGTCTGCCCTTATTCATCTGCAAAACTGAAAAAGGCAGGGATAACAAACGTTCTTCTTACTCTCTAGCCAGTATAAAATTACCTTTGATAGGCTTGTTTGTAGAATACCAGGCAATTGAATCTTCACGGCCTGTTAAGGCCAGGATCCTGGAGACAGAGAGGGAAAGTGGCTTCAGGCTGAGAAAGCTCTCGTCCTCCAGCTAGATAGATCCAGGTAGATGCTCTCCCCATGCAATTTCAGCAAAGCCAGGAAGGGTCCTCCAGTTGTGGCTTGAGTCATCATCCCAGCCTGCACGATGTGACGCTTGTCACGTCACCCCGTAGTAACAGAAGGTCCTCTCCTTTCCCCATCCAAGAAGTGTTCAGAGAGGCAGTGTCAGGGGACGTGCCATTTGGGACGATAGCATATGTCACCTTAAAACAATATGCTGTATCAGTGGCCAAACGCTTAAACTGCTGTATATTTACTGAACATATCTGTATATAGACATTATGGATTGCCCAAACTTGATTTCTTTTCAGAGAGGAGAGAAATCTTTCATACAGACCTCACAGGAACAACATCTGAAGTCATAGAATCATAGAATGGTTGGGGTTGGAAGGGACCTTTAGAGGTCATCAAGTCCAACCCCCCTGCAATGAGCAGGGACATCTTCAACTAGATCAGGTTGCTCAGAGCCCCGTCCAACCTGACCTTGAATGTTTCCAGGGATGGGGCATCCACCACCTCTCGGGGCAACCTGTGCCAGTGCTTCACCACCCTCAGCGTAAAACATTTCGTCCTTAAGTCAGTGGTCGGTTTATCACGGTAGCTCTCACAGGCAAAACTCCTGCTCCGGATTAGACTGCATGGAATCGAGAAAAACAGTGAAACACATACTGGAGGTTATTCCTATTTCCACACATTAGCACACCTATCTTCAAGAATTAACAAAACAGACATCCAAGGTTAATTATGTTGGCATCCATAATTACCTCACCCTTACACCCAGCCTAACTGTAGGACATTTGAGATTCAAAGGTGTTTGAATTGCCGGATCTGTTTTAAATCGGAGATATCCGTGCACAAAGTGAGTTTAGGAAAAAAAGCAGGCAAGAACTGTTTGGAGCATGTGGTCCAAAGTTCAGACTGGCATCGCAGCTCTCAGGACCAGACCGACAACACAGGCTCAAGTGAATGCAAATGCTGTAATTCTGGCTAATCTCGGTGTTGCCTCAGCATGTGTGGGAAACCCTAAATATATGTTTAAACTTGATTTTGCAACACATGCACGGTGTTTTGCACGTGCTTATGTGCATTTCTGGGTAGGAAAGGACACATGCTTACTTAAATACTCTAGTGAAGACAAGATCAAATCAGGACATTTTATGCACATATATTTCAGTTTGGAGATGTACTAATAGTTAAGCAGTCATTACAGCAGTTTCTGAAGATACCAAGGAAAGAATTAAAAAGAAAAGTGAAGTATCACATTTTTAATGCTTTTAGAGTAATTTCAAGCAACCTCAAAATGACAAACATTTCTATCCACTACACTCCTGTTCTTTTATGAAGCCATGGCTAATCAGCTGTAGGCTGTCCTGCTGCTAACTCAGGCAACAAACCACTCGTGACTTCAGCAGATGTTCTCCTTTTCATGCCAACAGGAATATTTACTAACGTTTTTTCATGTTGTGGTTTTCTGTCTCAAAACTTATTCCTCAGGATCAGGAATACGCCACATTTAACCACTCAGAGCCATAAATATCCATTCACTAAGGTTGGCGCTTGCTTGAAAGTTACACAAGATTTTTACGGAGTTTAATTATTCAAACTAGGGATTACATAGACCCCACATCTTTAAAAATAAGAGTTTACTGAAGTTTGTTGTTAAAAGATCAAAACCGGGAAGGCCTTCTGCTGTCAAGCTAAGCGTGCACTCTCTTTATGCAGCTTGTCTCTGCCAAATGAGGTGGTTGCTCAACAAGGCGAAGAGACGCTCACTGGTAAAGTAGTCTTTTATTCTGCAGGTATATAATCTCCAATTTGTAAACAAGGCAAAGCACTACTCTCTTTTATTCAGCATTCACTAACCAGCACCTCAAGGAGAACTAAGTAACTTTTTATAAAGAAAAGCAGATAAATTATTTGCTTTAGAGTTAACATTTAAACATCTTTACCAATCATTGACTACTTGTTTTTATTTACGTAGAATTTTCAAAGTTCATAAATACCTCCAATGTATGCCTGTGACAGTTCATTTTCCAAGTGGATCTGTTAAGGTAAAAACAGAGATTAAGAAACTTTCCCAAAGGCATGAATTAGTCACAGTGGATGGAGAATTCATGAATGCTGCTTCTTGCTAACTCCAGATTGTGTTCCCTCTTATATTAGTCTGAAGTATCTGAACTGTAATTAATGCTACCAGGTGTTAGGTAAGCTTAGATTTTATTGCTTCTCAGCCTCTTGCAAACTGTAAATCAATTTTAAAAACTGAAATATATGAGGATACTGTCTGATGGCTGCCACATTACAGAGACCCAGGGCAAACAGAAAGGAGAGAAAACATACTTTTTTTTTTTCCCCTCTTTTATTTTTTTGTTGCTTTGCTGGCTTGGCACAATCACTCCTTCCTTTGAATCGACAACCCAGACCACAGTAGATGGTAGCAAGTCACTGAGCAAGAGCGCTGTCTGCTGATTACAAGAGTTAGTAGTTGAAATGAACCCATTTTCCTTCTCTTTGCAATGGTGCAATTTGCACCTGGTTACACACCTCAGCCGAGGGGGCAGGTAAACTCAAATTTAAATAGCCATGTATTAAAATAAGCTAATTGGATCTTTATGGCTAATCTATTTGTCATTAGGAAAGACTGGGTGCACGTACACAACCGTTACTGGGCAGGAGTTTCCTAAAATTTGCTAACTTGGTCACTTTGATTATCTGACTGTATCTTGAGTGAATCCTTGGTACAGTGAAGCTGAGACAATAAGCGAGAGCTGTATTTTCAGTCAGGTCTGGACCACTACAACACACGAGCACAGAGTCCTAATGGACAAATACAGTGTAGGCAAATATTAAAGTCTTTAAAAAAAGATTATTTCCCTTAACTGCATATTCTGGTAAGATTATCCAATAACATGACGATATTGACAAGAAATAATTTTCCTCACAGACAAAAAATACAATAAATACAAAATAAAAACATAGCCAGCCTGTGTAACAGATTTACAAATACCTTGTGACACAGAAAAATTATAATCACTTTGACATGAACATTTTAGGTTGTTTGATCACTGAACAGTAATTCTAGCAAGGGGAGTTCATACACGTGAATTGCAAAACCCAAATCGGCTGTTCATTTCCTACGATTTACTCTTCAGGTCTACATACTGTTTCACTCTTCAGAATAAAACACTGATGCATTCAGCAGTTGGGGATAACAACACTCTGCCCGTAGTCTAACATCTCTTGGAAGGGAAACAAGGCAATCATCTCCAAGCCTTGTAATTTTTAGAAGCTCAGATATAGTATTGGTACATCAGGCTGTTACCCTGCTGCAAGTTTATGCAAATTTTACTGAAATCAAGGGGATTCTCTGTATAAAGACATCGTTGATGTTGCGACCTGATTTTCAAAGACAGTGAGCACCCAGGCCTCCCTTTGGCTTCACAAACAGCTGTAGATGTTCATCATGTCAGATACCCAAGTCATTAGCCTTTCAGCATTCTAATATTTAAGATCGTTTAGATAGATTTACCCAGAGGAAATTACTGTAGCTATTAATTTATGTTCTTTTCCTCACACGTAGAGGGAACATATGAAAGTCAAGTCATTTTTGCTGCTGCCAATAAAAGTCATACATTCAAAGATCAAGTACTCTGTGGTTTTGCTGGCCCGAGCCCTTCATGCCCTGTCGGCTCTCTGTCCTCACTGGAAGACCACCAGTTAACGGATTTAACCTTTACATGAGTGAAAAATAACAGATCAGCATGTCAAGGATAAGTTATACTAAAGTCATGCATGCCCTCTTTCTCCTTCACTTACTTTTATAGTCATTACATCTGATTTCCTTCACCATTGCTTTACTTCGTTTCATAGAAACTACAGTTATTCAAGCAAGTAAAAGGCAGTTAAAAAGAGCAAAGTTGCAGCTGTTCACAAAGCTCACTACTCTCTGACGTTCAGCTCCCGCATGTGCCAACTCCAAAATGTCACTAACCATCTCCTGGAGACACCTTGACAACCTCTTCCAGCTCTTGGCTCGAGCAACAGTTTAAGACAACTGAACGTGTAATAACTTTTCTCCAAAGTAATGTAAAGAAAGAGAAAAATCACTTGGTGTCGAAATAAATCTCCGTGTGTGAAACAACCGAAAACAAAAAGATTACTATTTCACTGGTGGTTTATGCATTTTCTGCAAATACAGTTACTTGTGCATAATGTGAACAGTCATATAAATACTGGCGGATAATATGGAGGTGTCAGAAGAGAACCAGAGGTCTACATTGAAAAACTCCGGGAGTGTGCAACGGCTACACAATTTTAGCTTGATTCATGTTTCCAGGAAAACACCCGAGGCAACACAGTAGAAAAAGAAAACCCAAACTGTAGACAGTGAGAAACTAAAAGATTTAGGAATTCAAGAAGTCAAAACAAGAAACTGCTAATAACTTTCTTTTCTGTGACACTTAGGCTCCTAGGACCATCCCAAATGGATTAAAATGAGAAATCTTCTGAAATACATGCAAGGCCAACTTTGGCAATGATTCCTATAGATTCGACAGTAGAAATACCGAAGTGGAATGAATTATTTTATTTATTATTTATTATTTACAAGCGAGTTTCACCTGGAACAAGCAAAGTTCAAGTATAAATTTTCAGGCCCCGTACAGCGTGCTGCTTCTGGTAATATCAGCTGAGTTTCAGAGCCATGAAATGGAAACCCAGACATCACAGGCTCCGGCATCTGTCAGTGAATGTGACAAATAATTCTCCAAGTTTAACAGAAGCTGAAGGCATCGGTCATAGCGAGCAAAAGTTTGATGCCACGACCGGCCGTAGGGTCGATTTCTATCAAGTTCGGTGACTCCTCCATGGACCCGACGGTTTTGTTTAGTTCTCTATGTAGAATATTTCTCCTTTTCACTTCAAAGTACAAGCCCCTGTACTGTAAAGCAATAACAAGGATGCTCACCAAATACATTTTAAAAACTGATCACAATATTTACTGAGGCATCCTCCCAAGGCTCTTTCTAGGATACCTTTGGCTGCAGTTTATTCTGCAGTGCGTTATATGTGAATGAACCCTTGGACCCAGCACAACGTTCTAGTGTTTTTGAGTATAATGATTCACAGCAACAGTTTTGAATGCAACACTAGGTCCTAAATCCATTCACTGTGTATAGAAAGAGCCGGATTTTGGTAAAGAGAAGGCAGAAGCCTGAAAGAAGTCATAGTTTCCGTAGGACTTGTTAAAAGTAAGCTGGGAACGGATTCTTTTCTGCTAGATATCTCAGCTCTTACAGCTCTTTTCTCTTCCCCTATCCATATTTCGAAGTCAGAGCTGTTACCTGAAACACAGCCCAGCAGATGATCGATTCAGGCAGTCATATTTCTATACACACATGCATTGGGTAGTATATTGGTTCCTGTGAAGTCCGTGAAAGTTTTGCCGGATTTCAGTAAAATGATACTATTGTGCACCTCTTCAAAAATTAAAATCACACTCAAAAAGTTATAAACTCGTACGGTTATAAACCAAAATGAAATTTTACTACGATAAATTATGGTATGCAAAACGCCAACGCCAGGTACTTGTTTTCAGGGGAAAAAAAAGTCAGAGGAGGCTGGAAGGAGAGACGATGCTAAAACTAAGGTTATGATGGGGACTGCTATAGCTCTCATTCCATAATATAGTGAAGTAATAGAGCTGTACGAGAATAACTACAGAAGGGCAAAATATAAATGAACTGACCTCTTAATGTTTATTTTACAGTTCTAAAGAGCGATTTACTACTATCGTAAAAAAACAATGAACAGCTGTTTGGTCCGAACTTTCTCAAAACTTTTTCAATGATGACAGATAGATATTTGGATATACTTAGATATTTCTTGGGTACATACTCTTCCAGCATAATCCAGGGTGTTTTAACAATCTTGCTGATAGTCATAAAGCTTATAAAAATAACCAAAAAATGAAAAAAACTTCAAAATCATAGCTCACAACCCATTTTAGTAGATGATGTGCCTCGAACAGGGCCTTTTCCTTGGATCCTGTCTGATAGAAGATAACGAGGCATGCTGTCAGTGACTGCATTTTCTGTACCCCACTTCGTTATTGCTTGATAAGAATGAATTAGGGGTAGTTCCTGGAGTCCTGGACTCCGTTAGAGCTACCAGAAAGTGCCCATAAAAGGAGAAAAGGTTTTGAAGGGCGAGAAGTTATTGGGGGGAAAAAAGAAAAAAAAAAAAGTATTTTCCACCTATGAATTGCCCAGTGTAAGATGAACCTGAAATCACCAAAAGATCAGAACACAAATTCAGTACTACACATATTCAAAGTGTCATCCAGCTCCTTAGAATTAGTCTAAGAAAAATGGGCATGCATTTTATGGATTTCTTTTTTTTCCCTCAGTTTTGTCACAGAAGATGATGATAGAATTCAGCACTGACTTGCAGAAAAACATTATGTTTTAGCAGTTTCCCTTTGCAACTCTTCAGTTTAATATTATGGAAATGTGAAAGCTGTAAATGTTTTTGGAACACGTTAGTAGAGTATTTCCCTGCCTTCTCAGGATTACTCGTCAATTATAGAAAATGATTCATTCTACATCTCAGCTGAAGTTAAATTAAAAAAAAAAAAACCAAACCACAACACACAAAACCCCATGGCTTTGGAAAGCTAATTTGAAGAATTTATCCTTTTTGACATATATTTTGAACAAGATCTCAATTAGAACAGCGCATTACACAGCACGACTTTTTCATTTTCACCCTCAGTCGGTCATAATGAGCCGCACTGGTCTCTGTCATGGTCCTCTGTGCACACACTCCATATAATCATGCTCACCAGCCTATTTCAGCCATATAGTAGTCAAGTAAGTGTTACTGACTGCACGTGTTCTTAGGAATAATGGGCCAGGTTCCTCACTGAAGTCAGCGCGAGGGCATTTGGCCCATTGACTCAGAAATATAAGAAGTTTCATTATGGAGTAGCCACTTTGCAGAACCAGACTACCTTGGCTCGTGCTCTTTCCTCAAGGCCCATACATAGCGCTCATTAACATCAGATGGAAATCTCAAATCAAAAAGAAAATATTCCCCTTACGAGAATGGAATAGACATTGTTACTGAAAAGTCCAGCTTATCTGCGTTTGGCTGTGGTCTGAAAATCACATCCCACTTACCATATAAGCCACCAGCAAATTACAATTTCCTGCATTATAATTTCCAGATAAGAAAAATGGAGATTATAATTTTAGCTCCCATGATTAAGATGGATGCATGGTGTTCTCTGTACTGTGGATCTCAACTTCTCTAAAATTTAGCAGTTTACCCAAAGCATCCCTTTATCTGCTTGATTCTTAGTTCTTTTAGAGGCTGCTGCAGCAATCTATCCCCATTCAGCAAAGCGTTTATGCATATACCTTATAAAAATTGCATTTAAACAAACCCTTGAAGATAAACATGTCTTTAAATGTCTTACTCAACAGAGAAGAAATCTAAGCTGTGTCTGAAATAACCAACTGGACTAGGAACTTGCTTTTGAAGTATTTTCAGGTGTTGAAAGTAAGATTATAATAAGCACAGTAAGAATTTTTTTTCAGTGTGCATTTTTCTAACGAGACTCTGGTGAAAACAGTATTTCTGAGTGGAAAAAGATGGCTTTTCCTTAGTTAAAAGTGGTGGAAGTTGTATTCTTCATTTGATGCAAAACACCCTTCCTACATAAAAACATTTTTCCATTATGATAGTTTTAGATTTTTTCATTTTAAATCTTTGATGGAAAATGCTAATATTAATTAGTACTTAAATGCTAATTAGCATTTAAACTGAACTGTAACTACAAGAATGTTAGAGACAAGGTACGTGATTACAGTGTTTGTTTCAGGGATAAGGAAAGACCTCAAGTTTAGTTTAGTTTTTAATTTTCCATAGCCGATTACTGTAATGATAGGAAATACATTCCTTCAGTCAGAAGGCTGTCTGAGGACAAAGTGATCCTCACCTAATTTAGAGGGCGTCGTCATCCTCAGCTAATTTAGAGCACTGTAACATTTATAGCCTCCCATGGGAATTGATTTACATAACATAAATCCTTTGAGTCCATGGTGCAGCCAGTTCTTTGCGGTTTTTTGTTTGTTGTCTGTTTAACCAAAAATCCCATCTCTTTTTTTTTTTTCTTTGAGTCAGAAGGCAGCTTGCTCTTAACTAGCATACATTTTACATGATCACACATTCCTCCACTTCTGACTCTCCTCCAATTCAAAATGGTCATCTTTTCCTATTACTTTCAAAGGCAATAAATTGACCCTAATTTCAGGGAGGACAGGAGTCAATCTGTGCTTCAGGAAACAGAACAATGTCAGTTGGAAGAGGATTTCTAGGCACCAAAAGCCTACCAGCCTTCCAGAAGTATTGGGAACAGGAAAATTACCTACTCTCAAAATATGTCTACACTCAATAGCAACATACTGAATTTTCTAATCTGAGAGGTCCATTTCAGTCCAACATCTACTTAGAGAAAAAACATGCACAAAGGGTAGTCAGGCCCCAACATTTTGCGAATCATTTTACTATTCCTTTAAAAAAAAATACGTCACTTCTCCCTAGCAATGTTTCTAATAAAAACCAAAACCAAACCCACACACACACACACCCCCAACACGTGCACAGGGATTAAAGTGTTTGCTTTTCTACCACTCATACACAATGGCAATGACATGTAACTAGCATAACTTCATTTAAATCATTTTATACCATCTATGGGCTTGTCACTGAGCATTTTCAGAACGTAATTTTACATTATTGAAAATCCCATTGTACTGGAAATAAGATGGAGTGAATCAGTCAGTGGTGGAACACAGCTAGTGGAGTTAGACCTGGGGAACTCCAGCCTTTGACTTTAGTGAATTACATCAAAAATATTGTACCCCGACTTTCCTGCTCGACTGGGGGATATGAATGGGAAACGCACTGCATTAACATACATAACCTCCTGTTTGGAAATATTGTTTGATTTACAACATTTACGATCTGCTTAATGCTATCGCATAAATACATAGTTGCACCGCTAATTTTTTTCACTGAAACACTTGCCGAAACTAAAGAACCTCTTGCTTGACTTCACAGGGAATGTGGTCTGAAAGCAGAAAGGAAGCATGAAAGAGGAAAACAAGGTAGTTTTACTCTAATGGTTGCTCCAGCTATAAAACATATATAAACCTTTTGCAATCTCATACAGTTTTTATTGCTCTCAAAAAAAAAAAATCATTCCGTTATACATACTTGCTATACTAGAACCGACAATGGATGGAGCAGACTGGTTTCTTCCCCTTTAGTACTGTACTTGGTCACCTAAGAAACCCCAGCTAAGGAAGAAAACGGTCCTGACTTGGGCATGGGATCATTTTGCATCGTGCTGCTTGAGATCAATGTCTTTACTTGGCTTGTAACAAATTGCGTAAGCCACGTCAGCGTTGGGTGTTCTTCAGCTTTTAACAACTTTGCTATCCTCTCGGCCCTTTGAATTTCACTGGTGATCATGTGCTACAGTAATACTCTGTCTTTTTTCCTTTGCAACTCCAATAGCTCAGTTAAATTTTGGGGTGCCTCAGCCCCCTGCTAGACCTGTTGTAGCAAGACAGCCAAGGGGAGTGCTGTAGAGAGAGCTTCCCTTGAGTGCAGGGAACACCGTGAGCCCCATATCTGGATCTCCCTGGTGTGTGGCGAGCACACGACTGGACAAACACCAGCCAGAGTGGCCGTACACCACCCATACTCTGCTCTCCAGGGACCAGGGAGACACGGGTGAATCAGTACAATGCAGAACAACCTATGTTATCTAAAAACATATGCATTTTATAAATTGCCCTCTGCAGCGAACTCTTCATCTAAATTGCTGGTGCTCTGAGGTCATTCTGTCTGCATAATATTTGGGTGCCTTATTATTTGCTGATGGGGTAGGGAAAGTGGGACTTGATTTTCCCAGCACTCACTGGTACAAATGCAGGAGGCAGACAGATATGTGGTCACCAGCAAATTGTGCAGATGTACAAGTTCTTCTCTGCCAATGTCAGGAGACGCAGAGGTAAGTCAGCTCCCAAAGAGATTTTGGGGATAGCAGAAAAGGCCTCCCCTCCTGCTGAAGGCAGTGGCCGTTAAGGGAAGGAAAACAAGCCCCTGCCTGAAGAGAGGATGGGAAATTCAGGTGGCACTGGTACGAATTAATCCAAGCGTGCCTAATGAAATGACAGGCGATTTCCAGTGCCATTTCACCTTTTGAGTCCACACGTTTCTCTTTATCAGCTCATCCAAGCTGAAACTGCAGCCTTGTCCCTAACTGGGGAGCAATAAATAGGCTGTCACCCTCATCAGGTTTTCCCTCCCTCGGCATGAAACCTGTCTTAGTGGTAGTCGGACATGTATTACAAGGAGCAGCCTGATAGCTGGGAAAAACAAAATGAAGTACCAAAACAGCTACTGGAATAAAAACCTGCCATGAATCCTCAATATTAAAGGATGAAAAAAAAGAAAAAAAAAGAAAAAAAAGAGAAAAGGAAAAAGGAGAAAAAGGAGAAAAAGGAGAAAAAGGAGAAAAAGGAGAAAAAGGGGAAAAAGGGGAAAAAGGGGAAAAAGGGGAAAAAGGGGAAAAAGGGGAAAAAGGGGAAAAAGGGGAAAAAGGGGAAAAAGGGGAAAAAGGGGAAAAAGGGGAAAAGGGAAAAAGGAAAAAAAGGAAAAAAGAAAAAAGAACAAAAAGAAGAGTAGCCCCCACCTCTGCAAAGCCAGCACTGACACGTAGTATACGTAGACATATGGAGCCCAAGCTTCATTTTTTATGGTTTTTCTTACCTCGCCTTGGGAGTCCTAAAGCGGGCAGAAATTCTCTGCCAGGTTCCCCATAGGGCACTGATCTTCTTACTTCTGTTTTTCCCTTTCGTCTAGGCGTGCATCAGCTACCTTCTTGCATGACGTTATGAATTTCTTTGCCGAAAGGGTTGTCAGGCCTTGGACCAGGCTGCCCAGGGAAGCGGTTGAGTCACCATCCCTGGAGGTATTTAAAAGACGTGTAGACGTGGCGCTTAGGGACATGGTTTAGTGGTGGCCTTGGCAGTGTTAGGTTTATGATTGAACTTCATGATCTTAAGGGTCTTTTCCAACCTAAATGATTCTATGAATTATGAGCTTAAAGGCAATCAAGATACTGCGAACTTACGAACCATATTTGTGTGATTTACAAATCTGCTCTGTAAGTTCAACACTCAGTTATCCTTCAAGGGGATTTTATTTCTAACTGGGTATCAAACTATGTCACGATCACAGCTGAAAAGCAGTGCTTCAGTAAGAATTTCCTGAATATTTAATAATAAGAGTCATGGCATTGCCAGTAAGCACTGTAACGAGCTCCCTTGAGAAGCAATAGGACCGAGATACCAGCACAACCATTTTTCTGCGCAGCTTTTCCAGTCGAATGGTTCACAGCCATGTGTGCATAAAACAATACATTTCATAAAAGTTAGGCATAAAGCATAGAAAAATCTATCCTGAATATTCTTACTTGTTTTCAAATTGAGACGGGCTGGCCACAGTCACGTCATTATTGAGTGTGTTTTGCAGAAAGATCCGAGCAATCAACTTTTCATAAACCAGTGTTCATGAAAAAAATCATTTAAAAGTCAAATGTATGAATATTGTTTAAAAACAAATGGAAAATATGTCGATGCAAACATTTGAACAAAGAATTCCTCTGTTTTTCTCCAGTCAAGAAGCAGGCGTTACATACAATGTATCTGGCCAAATGCCTGCAAGTAATAGCTCAAATTTTGAATATTCAGGGCTAGTCATAACATGAATAATCCTCGTGTTGAAAAAAATGAGAGAATCTACTTCAGAGCAGTTCTGTAAATTAAAAGAACAAGAAAATTCACCGGGGAGAAATTATATGCCCTGCTGTAACTATCACACTGCCAGAACTTCCAGAGTTACAGTTTTCTATATTGTAGCATTAGTCTGATTTGGTATTTGCAATATAATTTAGCAACTAACTGCCCTCTTCCTTACTTCAGGTTTCCAAGCAAGTAAAATTTCCCTCTTTCCCTGTCCCCTCCCCTAGGGATCACTACCTTAATTAAAACTAACTTACAGTATCTTTACGGTATAAGGATACTTACATATAAGTATCTAAAAGTATACATTTACACTATAAGTACCCCATACACAGCTTTTAAAAGTTTTCCACTCTTTAGGGATTGCCTAAAATTGAGTGCAGATTCACAGGGATTCCGTTTTTCATTCCAAAATTATAAACAAGAATTTAAAAATACTGTCTTCTGTATTTTCATAGCTTTCCTTTATGACAGTCTTTCCAGTATGCTTCCTTCAGAATCGACTATTGTATCTCTATGGTAGACCAGCACAAATTTGTCAATATTTCATATGGGATTGAATAAAATTAAGATGGAGTTATGAGAAAATACTGTCTTTCTATTTAAAGACAAAACTGGGTAGTTACCTACTCTAGGAAGGACAATTATCCAAACAATATATACTCTGAAACTAGAACAGAGAGTCCATCACCTCACGGAGCCAAGGAAGCATATACTGGATATGAAATAAGAAGATTAGGAGTGGAGGGCATTTACAAAGAAACATCCTCTTTGAACAAAAACAACGCAGCACAACCAGAAGGGATCTAGGAGCTATATAAAAGATACTTTATAGGATGGCATCCTTGGGGAGCACATCTATTTGAATAGCGAGTGGGTCACAGGGGAGAGAATGAAATCTCCCGACAAGCATCATTTAGAGAGACAAACGTAGACGTCAGGTGTCTCTGCGTTAGAGGTTCTGATTTCGATAGGCTCGGACAAGACCATTCTTTGAAAGTACGCGATTTTGCTCCATCACTTAACTAACCTAAAAAATAGGTATCTACTTTAGTTTTCTGAGTTTCAGACTAGAAACGGTCTTTTTTTTAGTTTGATTGTGTTTTTTCACTCTTTTCTTAATTGTTTTTTGTGTTGTTACCCATTGCAGGTAGTTGTGAACAGCTTGAAAATGTGCTTTAACTTATTCCAGGGATATAGACGATAAAACTAATTTAGCCATAAAAAAATAATAATAATAATTCACTGTTGCTTTTGAGATGAAGCCTAAGGATTTTAACTGGCTGACTTACCCTTTAAATTTCCAGTCGAAATCTGTAAGGGAGGTAGTAGAGAAAGGAAATCTGGAGCCAATGTTACTCACGAGTCTTAGTCAAGAAGAGGCACCCATTCACCCGGACGGCGCACCGCGTTCACCACTGTGGGACCATAAATTTCCAAGGAGCACAAGAACAAAGAAGAGTTCCTTCTCACCACTTCCATCTTTGCTTTTCTGTGCTATTTTAAGATTGTTGTCTTCTCAAATTTTCTGCAAAGCGTGGTGCACACCTGTGGAGTAGAGAACACGGTAACACTAAGCGTGTACATACTGTTAGAGAGTCTGTCTCGATTTGCAAAATCCGAGACATTCATACATCATGAAGAAACTATGCTGAGCCCACTGTGACACACTCAGGGTATTTAATGTCACGCTGCACTCATTGGCTTCTTGCTAGTCAACTTCCATACCATTTCCCTGCTTGAATTTGCGTCCAAGCAAATATCTCTGCATCAATAGGGAGCTAAATCAACCATATATTGCTCCGTTAAAGCCAGTGAAGTTTCTTGCTTGCACTCTTTTAAGGGTCTGTCTAAAATCAGATTTTAAAGACAACTTGCAGTTGACATTAAAAATCATGCTATAAACATCTGACGAGATACGGAAATACTCATTGTTGGATTTTCAGAATTATTTTCAGTTTGCTATCTGCTGTCCTTGCCCAAGTAAAATATGACAATGTTCAAACATGTAAAAATATTCCATGGCTCATTTTAGCCAATTCAATCTAGCTTTCTTGAAAATTTTCCCTAGTTATACATATTCCTTTATGAATTATGTTGGTAACATCTTGAAAACCTATTTTATCCCAAGCAGCAGATACAGCTTTTAATTGAGAGAATTTATGGGGATGGTCAACACGGGGTCTCAAATAATAAGGCAGCGGTAAAGTAGGTCATTTTTATCTTAATCCCATAGCGAAAGGCAGATGAGTTGAGTTGTTCTGTGGACGTCTTTACACAAAATCCCAAGGAAAAAAGGGTACAATTGTTCATGGTAAGGAAGGTAAATGCAGTATAGTTGAATTTTTATTTGCTATGGCATGCATTTTGTATGGGTGACAGGTCCTTTAAGGGTCTAGAAGAGTCTGGTTCACACCAGCTGTGGTTTTTGGAGGCAGTGTTACTAGCTCGATAAGAACGGGACAGACGTCCATCCTCCTTCATCACCGAGGTTACTTAACTTTCAGTTATAATAAAGCCTCATCTTGGTTATAATCTCTGTCTCAGAGTTTTCCTTCACCGTCAACAGAGTACGCCACATTTCACAGTAGGCAGCGTCCTTGCCATTCATTTACTGAGTGTTTATATAATCAGTTGAACACCAAACTCACACTACAGCCTAGGAACAAACAAAGGAGGCTTGGTTTCCATGTGGGACTTCTCTTAATCAACTAGACAGCACGGAACAACCATTTACTTCTAATTTTTATGTCAATAAGGTAAACACCGTTTGAACCTGCACCCCAATGTAAGCCTGAATTTAGGGGCACTGTTTCATGAACTTTCCCAGGCAGAGGATGCTCAGTCCACTCCTCTGAAGTAATTACAGTACAATTGTTATCTTAACGTGTTTTCAGTTCTTTGAATCCAGTTTTCTGGCTATTTTTAAGCAATGGTTTATTTTTTAAATGGTACTTTAAAGACAACTTAGGTCTGCACGGAATATTTTGTTTGCATGCCTCTTATAAGGTTTTGCGTTTGGTAAAAGTTAACAACAGAAAAGTGAATTAAATCCAAAAGCAGCAGAAAAAAACTATTTCCCAAAGAGTATCGTTTGTTTCTATAATTCAAAATTTGATGCACAGGACATCAAGTCATTTATCAAGTCAAGCTGAATTGTATTTGTTTATAAACTTTTACAAATGTGTTGGATCCAGCAACAGTGATTTCAAGTTCTGTAGTTAAATTTGTGTTAGAAGGCTGGGATATGCGTTACCATTAAAACAGACACTAAATTCCTGTTATCACTATATACTATTTAAAATCTTATCTAAATTTCATCAACATTGTCTTTGCAGTAAATTATACTGGTGAGGGAAATGCAATCATATGGTTTTATTGCTAGAAGGCTCAGAATACCTTTTTTCAATTTATTTTTTTAAATAGCTGCATTTACTGTTAAAGATGTCGATAAAGTGCCTTTTTTCTGTTAAAAAAAAAAAAATTGCAGTTGAAAAGATTAGGAATTTTTCCCTACTGTAAAATTTTTACTTGCTATCATGAAGAAATTTTTAAGGCAGCCAACCAGAATGTTCTAATTCTTTTGTCCCTGTTTCTCAAAATATCAAAATGATGTTACGTGCCTTGTTGTCCCAGATTGTCTGTCGGTAGATTGCAGGGCATAATAGATCATTTTATGGTAACCCAGAAATAAGGCGCTACGCGCTATCCTCGGTTGCAATACCCACGCTGCTGATATCAGCTGGGTCATAGTACTGTGGCAGAACATACAGTTTGGGTTGGATTGGCTCTATAACAAAACGTGTAAAATATTTGCTGCACCTTTGGTATTCGTAGTGCCCCAAGAGTGCTAAATATCAACCATCAGCACTAAAGATAAAGTGAATTTATGTGCACTGGCACAGAAGTGTCTGGAACGGCTGTAACAGATTGGATTTCCTCAGGGTCTGACAACAGCCAAACCCCATGTACAAGTACATCACTATATATTTTCTTTGTTTATGACAGTGTTCACTGTAGTTACCACTTCTGTCTTAATGTTATAATTTTAAATTAGGCTATAGCCTTTTCACTATTTCCAGTGTCTATCTTCTGTACACGACAGCACAGTTTCCAACAACCTGCAGTTACTTAAATGCCATAGATATATTACATATATCATATCATACATGCAACCTTTATAAAGTCTATCCTCCCCCATGACTAAAATACCTTCCTTTCCAGGCTGCCACGAGCCGAGCAGGCAGCTGTGGGAGCCTTCCCTTCAGAAAGCTGCCTGGGCATTAATATGAAATGTAAGATGCCACATTTCACATTCAGAACGATTACCAGATCTCATAGTGTTCCCAGAGAATAATAAAACCTCTGTGCTTCTTAGAAAACAAATTTGCTGCCCGTCCAACGGGTGACAGCTAATACAGATACTCGTGTCTACCTGTGACAGCTGCTAAATAGAAACAAGCTGGTCTTTGCCTGTGCCTCCTGGTAAGGTCGTTACAGAAGCAGACGTCCCATTCGTAACGATATTGCCATCGACATTGGGTGCCTGGGCAGTATATGGAAATGGTGTATCTGCCCATGAATAGAATTATCCGGAGGTGTCAATAATTAGGAAAGACCTTACGCTCTCCTGTATATTCCATCCCTTTGAAAACAGACAAGAAAAGGCTTTGTGCCACCAGATTAGATCCCTGGAACACTTTACAACATTAAATAATTAAGGTTCTCCACTTTTACGTCCTCAGAGAGCGCGGTTGTATATGGATATCGGTTGCTGCATTGCACCATGAAACGTGAATAGTGGAAACCATGTAGCTCTGAGGCAGGGTTGAGATGGCCGCCCATCACCAGGCAAGAACTGACCAAAGTTAGGCAATCTGACCCAAAGCGAAAGCCTGCTCAGCTAGGCGCAACTCCCTTATACAAACCACAGCTTTGGAAGAACGTGAAGCCTGGTGACCCGGCGTTTCTGATAGCCAAAGATGATTGAGCCTTAAGGTGGAGGTTTTCCCCAGGCATAAGAGCCACAACAGCAGGATAAAGTCACAGGCTTTGAGAGGAAGCATAATGCAGTTATTTCCTACAATGCCTTGAACCAATCTGCTGCAAACGCCGACCTCTGCTAAGTTTGTGACACCTGCAGAGCATGACCACAAGTTATGTGCTTTAAGGCTTCTAAAGGGAACAAAAACTAAAGTAAAAAAGTGTCTGATACATCTTAAAAGTGCCAACATGATCCCTACGTTACCCACCCTTTCCAAAAACAAACACAAACAAGGGTCAATAAACAGTCTTTTTTTTTAGAGCAGATTAAGTCATTCCAAAGTATTTTTCAACCAAATTACTAACCGTGGTTTTAAAGATTTCAAAGGGCCCAGTTAATTATTCCCTAGCTGTGGCTGTATCTCCTATTGTCCCTTCTCCCCTTAAGTGTTATTCTAAGTGAGATATTCTTCCATTCAGCTACAGAGCTTGAGAAGTGCTGGCGTGTGACTCTGGAGGTCCCTTTCCCATCTGTTCAAAGCATCTTTATGCTCCCGGGCTGAAAGTGTAGTTGTTCTACTCTGATTTCTTCAAATACTCGTCTGAACGCTTGACTCCTGTGAGGAGGCTTGCTGATTTCAGTGTTACTTATTACGCAGACACAGAAGCATTTGCATATCTGTATGCTTCTGTTCCCTATTTACGTAAAGGGGATGTCACTTTTCTCACCGCGTAAGTATTGGAAAACAAATTCACACGTGACAGCGAGTTGCTCAAGTACCACAATGATGGTACAAGTGCTGTCGCTGGCTTGATTCTCCGTTATTATTAATGGGCCAAATGAACAGTTTATCAGAGACGATCTCATACAGTCAAAAGAATGGAAATTAGCTACCGCCGGTGGCTTTAAACTGAAACGTGAGCGTGATGCGCAGGAATGCATCATTCTTAAAAGTGCCTCTCTGTGGCTGTGACAGACAACAGGGAAGAGGGTGCAAACGGGTTTAAATGACTGTATCTAAAGCCGTTGTTGCTTTGATCTGGTTGAAACAAGCCGGTATTTTAAAGATCATTCACATATTAAGTGGCAGGTGCGCATTCCTGCTTCTTATTAGAAAAACCCCCAGCTGCTTTCTGTGAATTTAGCTTTGGGAGCTGGAGCGTTCCAGTTTCAGCCTGCATTCTGGGACAGGTAGCACAGACCAATTAATCATGAAAGCTCCCTCAGATGGTCTCACCTTCTTTTGTCTTTGAACAGCACGATACAAAATAAAAATGGGTCATCAATGCATTAGCAAGAGGCTATGATACCCTATCCTTGAAGGGACGCTATACTTGCAGCGTAGCCACGAGGTGCAGGGAAAAGCAATCATCTACACATTGCAAAAGCGTGTCATCTGAGGGGGGGGATCGTTTGCTTGTTTGTTTTTACAGGCAGCACTAAAATGCTGCTTTATAGCAAGGATGTTGATAGCTTTCAACTCTCTAAATCCTGGGTGGAAGAGTTGGAACACGTAACGCTGAGGAGCAGCTTAACTCGCTGCACACCAAAGATGCCCGCAGGAGCCATGAGAAATAAGGGGATTTTGGCAATAAAGGTGGGAGCCAAATGCCTGCGGCGCAAGATGTGCTGACAGGCTAGGAGCAACAGGTAAACAAGAGAAGCGTGTTTATGGAGAAAAAAAAATTAGCTGGAAAAACATGTAATTAAAAAAAAGGTAGAAATGGAAGAAAGTTGTCATGAGAGGTATAAAACCTCATTATCCTTCACTTGGTTTTCATGAAGAGAGTGAGGAGGGACTGTACACAAAACAAAGGGGGAAGAGAGGCAAGGAAATGACAATTCAAATCTCTGACTAGGCAGAAATCAGCCCAACTCTACTGTACAGCTTTAATAGCAATAACAGATTCCTTGGGATTGACAGAACAGGCAGAAATAGTAGGATGAAATCTGTGTTACATTTATTATGGATATCAAGAAAAAAAAAAACAGAACTAGAAGGCTCTACCAGCATGATTTGAATAACAACAATAGCAGAAAATAGTTGGCATGGAACATTTAGCAAATTATAACTAAATTGCAGACAGTCAGCATACATTTACCCACACAGAGAGCTTGCCTAACGAATCTCGGAGTGCCTCATTGAAGAAGCAGCAATAACAGAAAATATTTTACAGGGAGAGAATCTGTGGGTATAATTTCCTGCAGGAAACACTTTTGGGAGAATAACCAGCTGGAAGTTAAACGTGAATAGGGGAGCAACCACAACAATCAAACTTCAGTCAGCGCAATGTTATGGTGGAAGAGAAATAGTAAAGAACAGGAATAAATTAAAAGAGATCTTACCTTGCAGGACACCAAGGGAGTAAAGGGTCTTGAACGACAAGACAGATTTCTGCACTATTCCCAGGAAAACACTTGGGAATGCATGTGGGCAAGAATCCCAAGAGAGGTGATGTTTTGTATTTAATCAGGAATAATATAATCATACCCTCTTCCCCAAACACTTGGGGGGGGGGAGTTTTGAGTGTATGAGGTTTAGAGTCTAAAATTTTAAGGCTGAAAGAGACTGCGATATATTATTCTGACTTCATATAGAATGCAATACCAAAGCATCTCACCCAATAATTTCTGCCTGGACAATCATACGTAGGAAAAATACTTATTCTCAATTTAAATACTTCAACAAATTCACTATGTCCATAGGCTAATTGTTCTGATGGTTAATTACTCTCAGTGAATCTTAAATGTACTCTGAATTAGTCTGCCTCCAGTTTTCAGACTCTGGTTTTTGATGCACCTTTGTTCGATCTCGGCGAGCTCTGCAATCCTCTTCCTGGAGGTTCTACAGGTTTACTCTAAGTTACCTTATCTTGGAATAGCTTGAACTTCTTTAGTTTCTCATTATTGATCATGATTTTGAGACTCCAAATCATTCTTGGGATCTTTTTTCCATTCTTTCCAAATCTCTAATTTTCTCTCTGAAGCGTGTACACCATGTGTCCACATAAACTGGACACAATTTACTAGTGAATGTCTAATCAGCATACAGTGATAAATCTTATTTAAAAAAAAATAAAAATCAAAGCAATTGCAGATAGCACCGCACCTTGGTATGGACCAGAAAGTCAGGTCTGAATTCCTGAGAATGCCTCTACAATCTGGCTTCTGGCAGAGTTAACCCTGATTCAGTTTTTCCTGATTTTTTACACTTAATGGGAAGAGAATCTGGGGCAACTACACCGTTCTGGTTAGAGGAAGGAAAAAACCAATGGACAACACAGAAGGTTCAAGAGAGGATAACTGAGCTAATAAGCCTTAATGACCCTAAATGATAAGCGAAAGAAGGTTAAACATGCTGTGGAAAAGAGAAGATGAACAGAAGACCTCGCTGATGTATAAAATACCTTTAGGGAATAGAAAGGATAAATTTTAGTAGACGAGAAATTTAATAGAGGGATATGCAAGCATGATTCATTAATTAACATCTGTATTAGTTAATGACGATGAAAAGCTCCATATTATTATGAGAAAAATAAAAGCAGCAGACAACTTTACACTTTTTAACACAGAAGTTTAACAAAATTACTAGGGAGGCATCACTAGGCTGTGCAAGCACCTGGGTTGGCATAACACAGGCATGGCAGCGGAGGAGAGGAAGGGGCCAGGGTAAATTTTTGATGTAACACAAGAGCTCTTTCTTTGGAGAGAGTTCATTTTTGCCATCTCTGCCTTCAAAATAAGTGCAACTGTCTTCCAGTTAACTCGGTTTCCAGACTTTCATCACAAAGACCTTCTCACTGGTCCTAAGGAAATATTCCATATTCCAACGCTATAACAGAAAAAAACCCCTCTGAGGATAATTATGTATTGGAACAGATTGCCCACAGAGGTTGTGAAATCTCTGTCCTTGGAGGTTTTTAAGACCTGGTTAGACAAAGCCCTGAATTGGCCTCATGTGAATTCAGGCTTGACCCTGCTCTGAGCAGCAGGTTGGACTGGAGACCTCCCAAAGCCCCTTCCAACATGAACGAATCTATGATGCTGCGATATAAAGGAAGATTTTATAACTTAAATAATAGAGAAGCGATATTGGTAAGGAAAATATGAACATAATTTACCAAAATATGAGCTATTTAAATACCAAAAACCACGTACCAAATAATTTAGGATATTTTTGCCTGGAGCGATTTCACACATTGCGGTCTCTGAGGTGTTTTAGTGGGTCTCCATAACTATCATAAAGCTTATTGAAGCAGAAATATTTTTCAAGCAAGAGGCTGATTTATACCAAACAGAAGCTATAATCTCCTTAAAGTCTGCTTCTTTGATTTGGAGAGGTGAAGACTGTTGTTAAATGAATCTCAGTTTAAAAGAAATATTTGGAATTTACTTTTCTTTCTCCTTTGCTAAATAAAGAGCTGGAAACAGGTGGTTTCCTTTCAGTCACTGAAATTCAGCATATTGCTTATAAAAAATATTTTTGCTAACCAATTTTCATGGTTAATGGCTAGAACTCATTAGATGCTTTATATTGTAAATGTATATATTGGTTTATATTGTAAATATATTATTTAAAATATTGTATTACATTAGATGCTTTATAATGTCACAATATCTACAGCTTGCTGCAGGTATCCCCTTTTGATACAAACTCAGACTGCTACCCACTTACATTTAGAGTGGAATTATTATATCACACATTCTCCTAACAAAAATATAGGGCCCAAATAGCTCAGTCTCTACCCGTCCCTCCCTCCCCAACTAACCGGTGGTTGTTTAACCACCTGTACCTGGTCTGAACAGATTTCGATCTAAGTACAAAACTTCTGCCTCCAGGATCACCAACGTAAGTATATTCCAGTCCCTTAGAAATCTTGCAAAGGAAGCAAACAGAAAAGAAAAAGTCACTTATGTTACAATGCAGCTTCCAGCACTAGGAAATGCCACTTTCATCGTCACTGCCAGCGTGGCTTGAAATGTTTCACTTAAATTCGTACTGGACTCGAGCTGCTGACGGTCCTCCTCTCTCCCTCCTACAGTCAAACTCAGCTTCCCAAATTCTCCTCTTTGTAGGGCTGTACTGCTAGAAAAGTCCCCACTTAATTATCAAGATAGAAAAGGCTTTTTCACCTCAGCTACCATTGTTGTGACAGCCGATAATACAGTTTTTCTGGCATCTTCTGACAAAGGATTATGTCAGTAGGAGATCAGATGCTCTCCTCAGAAAGCGGCACAGTTCAGCCACGCGCCGCTACACAAATTAGCATCCTTTCTCCTGCTAAACGCCAGAAATCCTAGTATTGTATTACTCCCAATTTTGAAGCTATATCTGTATTGCCAAAGCAGGAGGCTCCCGGAACATAATCCATGCTCCCGTCCGTTAAAGGCTCTGCCACTGCGGTGCGTGGAGGAGGTCCTTCCCTGGAGACATCGTTCTGGCCAGGAAGAAATACTTAACGGTGACAGCAGACAGCACGGGACGCAAAGGTATTTCTTGGTCTCCCCTCTTGCCTAATGGAAAAGGTTCCCTTCAGGTCGCACCCGAGGCCACCCCTTTTCATCACAGGGACGGTAATGTTGGTATGTACAGGCGGCCGATAAACATTATGGCATGGTTTCACACAGTAGTAACATGAAGGACGTGCGTGGACACGTAGCATCCCCCAGCTCAAGGGGACTGGATCCAGCCTTCTGCTCTGTCACGCAAGGGTCCTTGCCACAGGGAACAGACTGAGCGAGAGCTCACCTTGTTAAGTTACACACAGCAAACTGAGCTGCAACGTATCTCAACTGTATGCATCTTCTACGTATAGCCCGCCGATTTTGTATCTGGGATCTTACCAATATGGCACCAACAAAACAACCACAATTTAAATGATTATACTGATACACAGTCGTTAGACGGAAATTGTGTCCGATCTGGTCTATCTTTGGCAAGGTAAGGGATCAGAGAGCAGGAATCGCATTTGTCTCTATCCTATTCTCCTAAAAGGAGAAAGTCAAAGCCAAAGGTTTGCACTATAAACATAAAGAATGTACAAAAGTAAAGGGTCCTTTTTTAACAGGTAAGGAATACGGTAAGAGAGAAGCTGCACCCATGCTGATAGTGTGTCCTGAAACTCTTCATGGTGTTTCAAAAGCAACCCGCGACTCTGGGGCTTAGGCGTAAACAAGTTACGACATCTCTGAATTATGACTGTCTTTTCAAACTGGTTTTCTCTGTGGGTGGATCCCAGACACAGATACAAAGCAAGAGACAGTATTTTCACCGTCAAATGAGATTCAGTTGTAAGACTTTTTTTTACACACATTCAACCTTCATAAAAACATTTTTAAATATTTTAAATAATCTAAAATACTGCCAGCTAGAAAGTTTAGTCTAAACATAGTAATTAATATAACTGTGATGTCATTATGATTGATACAAGGTCTATAATTGAGTAGACTTTAAGAGGATACCTCTGTAGGAAAGAAAGTTTGCTGCCAACCATTCACTTATTTCAGTTCTACTGACCAAGACAAATCCAAGAGCTTTAAATATTACAGCAATCTAATTTTAGCTTGTAAGAATCAGTTTCAAAGTGAATGTCTTAGTGAAGTCAATAGAAAACATTCCACCACTAATTCTGTAGAGATTTGGTTTTGGGGGTTTTTTTTGTTTTGTTTTGGGGTGGTGGGGGTTTTTTTTTTTTGGGGGGGGGGGGAATTGGTGTTTTGGGTTTGGGTTTTGGTTGTGGGGTTTTTTTTTTTTTTTATCCCTGAGATTTCAGCAATAAAATATAGAAAGAAATGTGGCTCTGTAGTTCTGGTGCTAGCCCAGGAGACCTGGATCCTGACAATGAACAGTTTTTGGTAAAGCCTCTTAAGTTTCCTGTGCCTCAGGGAATGGGAATAACGTCTCTAGTACCCAGAACTGTCTTTAAAAGATACTTTCGTATACTTCAATTTCTGAGTTGAATACCATTTGAACTAGTGCTCATTGTTAAATGCTTCACAAATTAAATACGAACTCACGCGATGATCTTGACACTGCTTTTTTGGGGGCATGGGAGCCTAACAGCAGCAGTACCTTACTGCCTTGCAATACCTGCGCCGTGATGTTTTGCTAAGACGGAATACGTGAAGTCACAATGGAAAGAATTAGAAGACAATGCCGGGG
Organism: Aptenodytes patagonicus; assembly: GCF_965638725.1. NCBI lineage: Eukaryota > Metazoa > Chordata > Aves > Sphenisciformes > Spheniscidae > Aptenodytes > Aptenodytes patagonicus. Next base: position 2,903,653 of record NC_134955.1, on the reverse strand, counting down.
CCGCATTGCTCTGATGATGAAATAACGATGAAAAACGTTACTGTGGTTGAACTGTATGTATTTAGCTCTATTTATAACAGAATTCCCTTGCATAGATACAGTTCACTGATAAAACTGGGGAGAAAGCTTTTCCCACAGAGAAATTTGATAATACTTCACAGTACAATTGCTTGCATCTGTTAGGAAGTCATCGGTCTAGTTTCATGCAATGGAAAAATAAATCCTCATTGAATATATAGCCTATGTTGAATTTTGTTGTCTTTCCTCAGGCTACAGTCCTGTTGAAGTCAAAGCTTTCTTTGAGGAGATTGCAAAGATTTAGCGCGAGACCATTTTTTTAATGGAAGAAGTAGAAATTTGGCTCATTTGTTACACCATTTTTGTGTGAGACATCCACTGGCAGGTAGCGGAGAGTAAAATCTATCGAGCAAGCAGCTCAATAAACTGCAGCATCCCAGAGCTCTTATTCCAACAAACTTTACCAACATACTTGCTCAATGTGCACCTCAGAGTAATATTTGCCTAGAAAATACTTTTGAGAGAGAAAAGGGTATTAATTAAAAGCAAGCAATAAAGTCAGAGGGGTTTACTATTTCTCCAATAATTCTCCTTTTTTAATAAACAGAACTGAAAGCGTAACTGGTTAGATAAGCTTTTGCAGCAACAGTAGTGGCTTAACAATTGTCTGCCAGATGCTGGTGTGGGAAAGAGAGACACACACAGAGAAACCGTTTCACAGTTAAAACACAGAACTCTCATCAGTTGTTCTGATGTTTGTTTTCAGATTTGCCAGTTTCTTTTTTCTGAGAGCTTGGGCAAGTGAACAAATTACCCTGCATTTGTAAAAGAGACAAAGTAATCACAGATGAAAGAAAAATTAGACTGGAAGAGACCTTTGAAGTTCACCTGGTCCAACCCCCTGCTTGAAGCAGGGGGGTAACTTGTAAATTAAATCAGGTTGCTTATAGCATTGTCCAGTCAAGTTTTAAAAACCTCTAAGGATGAAGATCCTCCTACTGCTCCAGGCAGCCTACGCCAGCGCTTAACCACGCTCAGGATGAACAATTTTCTCCTTAAGTCCAACTGGAAGTTCCCTTTTTCAGCCTGTGACCATTGCTTCTTGTGCTTTGGCTGTGCACTTCTGAGAAGGGTTTCCTTCTTCTCTATTACCCACACATCCCTACCTTTTTGGCAGTGGAAAAGTACAATGTGATTCCCTCCCTCCTCTTCATGTCAAACAAACCCCGTTCCCTCAGCCTCTCCCCATCTGCAAACCCTTCTGAATGTTACGCTGCCTTCCAGCACATCAACTCACCCTCCTAATTTGGCATCATTTGGAAATTTGCTGAGGGGTGTGTTATGGCCCATCATCCAGGTGAGGGTGGTGAAACGCTGGCCCAGGTTGCCCAGGGAAGTTGTAGATGCCCCATCCCTGGAAACATTCAAGGTCAGGTTGGACGGGGCTTTGAGCAACCTGATCTAGCAGGAGGGTTGGACTAGATGACCTTTAATGGTCCCTTCCAACCCAAACCATTCTAGGATTCTATGCTCCAGGTCATTATAGAAAACGTTAAACAAGATCAGCCTCAGTACTGATCCTTGAGAAACATCACCAGTAAGCAGATGCCAGTCAGACTTTGACTCATGGACCACTGCCCTTCCACCAGTTTTTCCCCCTCATGTTGTAGTCCACCCATCCAATTCACATCTCCTTAATTTGGCTACTAAGATAATACGCGAGACTGACTTGAGAAAGGCTTTTGGTACAAACTGAACATCACTCGTTCCTTTCCCTTCATCCACAAAACCTGTCCTTTCATCATAAAAGTCAATCAGGATGGTCAAGCATGGTTTGCTCTTGGTAGATCCATGCTGGCTGTTCAAATTTTTGTTCTTCATGTGCCGGTAAACAGTTTTCATGAGGAACTGCTCCACAACCTTCCTAAGGACCCAGGTGAGGCTGACTGGCCTGTAGCTCCTTTCCTCCTTGCCCACCCTGAAGATGGTGTAGCATTTCCTTTTTCCTGTCGTATTAGGTAATTCACAAGAATTAATTGTAATATCAGATGAATGATAGGATGCAAGGTCCAAGACTATAGCAAGAGGTGTTACTGAATTTTGGACGTAGACGAGAACTCCTGTTTCTCAGCAAACACTAAATTTTCTCCCCTGATGCTGCAATTTCATGAAACAGGAGGGCAATGCAATAGCATCCTGCCAATGAAAGGGGCAGCCAACTCTCCCTTCGTCTCCTTGACGGTTGCCAGGACTATCCAAAAGACAATTCAACTCACTAACCCATCTGAAAGCTAACTAGTCAAAACAAAACAAGAGGCCGCTTGTTTGGTTGGTTTTTTTTTTTTTGGTCAGGTTAGTGAATCAGGTCATGAAAAAAATCACCGCAGGCTAGGCAAAAGGAAAGGGAGGATAAGAGATGAGGGGGGAGAAGACGACCATGCCTTCCTGATGGCAGCAAGCCAACAGATCAGCTTGGGTGTCTGTGAAACTGCAACCTAAAAAACACGTACCTTCAGGATCCTAAAATAGCTCTCTAGGGCAACGGTTAGCCCAAGTAGCTATAGTTGTAAGCACAGAGAAATAATCTTCTTTTTAATCATTTAAAAATGGTCAGATGAGGAATGTTTAAGTCATACTTTTCTAGCTACTGAAGCAGACGAATGATGCATCCAAGCTTCTAGCCTATTTTTCAAAAATGAACGACAGGGCTAGATACAAGCTGGTTTCTCAAGCTGATGCACAGCATTCCGCTGTCAGAAACGCCACTTCAATATCAACCAAAAGTCCGCATCAGTCCTCCTACCGCGAGCATCCAGAACAGCGGAGAGATGGTACTTCAGCCGACGTTTATTTTTCCTGCACAGAATTTGAAGTAAAACTTCAGCTGAATGAGATCACGCGCAAGCTGCCATCTGTGTTTATTCCATCAGGATTATCATTCTTGATGGTTTTATTTGGGGAAAAAAGTCGGATAAGGATTGTGACTTTAAGGTTGCAGCATGTACCGACTTAAGGAGGTGATGTACTTGTGTTTTAAACTGCATTTCTTTGCTGGTTTTTTGTGGGGCTTTTTATTTCTGAGACCATCACAGCTGTTTCACAGACTCTATAAGCAGGTGTCTATGATGCCTTTTACATTTTGTAAAAGAACTTTAATTTTGCTATTCAGATTTTTTTCCTAAATTGATCCCTACTCTTCATAAACTCCCTCTTCAGCCTTTGTACTTTCTTCCAGTTACACAGTAACACCGGCTGTTGTCTAGGAAACGCATCTTGTGTTCTCCCGAGCATCCCGGCACCGTTAATGAAAGAAATCCCTTTGCATCTCTGGGTCACATCATGTTAATTCAGCAACTCTGTGTGAGAGCCAAGCAACTGATTTAGTGTGCAACCTGCAATGCAAAATGCTCTTTACGAGACTACCAGAGTGAAAGAGCTACCACAGGGAAACCTTCCTCACAAGCCCTAACAGCGGTTAGCTCTACAGGCAGTTGCGCGTATTCAGAGAATCGCACCTTCTCGTACTTACCAAGGACAACAGCAAAATATTCAGCAACTGGAATGGGAGTAGGAAAAGGCCCAGAGCAGTGATATTTTTCTCAAGACAAACTCCATACATCCCCTTCGGACTGCTATGTGCAATAAGTCTATATAAGAAATCAGAAAAGGACTTTTGATACTTTGTTGTACAAGAAAAATCTTACCAAAAAAAAAAATCCAAGCCCAGACCTCAGCACTTATTTAATGCTTTTTCACCTTGAAAGTATGGCAAAGCTCTACCCAATTCATCCATCTTCTCCACCTTTGAGCAGAGGAGTAGGTAGATTCATCCAATAACACAGGTAAGACTAAGCAACAGCAGAAAGTAGGCAGACAGGATTGTCATCTGGAATTTGGGTGGCACCACCCGGGCAAGTTTAGGCAGACTGGAGCCCATCTTAACTTTTTTAATTAAATAGAAGTGATGTTTCCAGGGTCAAACTGCCAGGGAAGGACGGTTCTTAAGGCATAAGGTCGCCACCAGCTCTACGAGTAGTATTGTCAAATCCTGGGGTCCAGTTGGTCAAGTTGATCTTTCAGCCTGGGTATTTTACAGACCAGTGGAGGTTATGACTGGCTGAAATTCTTCTCTGGTTTAATTAGAGGCTTTGAAGTCCTGTAAGAACATGATTTTCTCTGGACCAGATGGGAAATCAATTGAGATTAAACCTGCAAAATTCACACCCGGATCATGAACAGTTCTATAGAAAACCGCTCAATATCAGCATCAGCTCCAGTGAAACGATATATTACTTCATGGCTAAGAAAGGTTATTTGCTAACATCCTAGATGGAAAAACATTGCTATTAAAAAAAATTATCTGTAAGAAAAGTGGACTGATGCCCACTTGGGTTAAGGTATTCCCTAAAATACAGGTGGACAGCCACAGGAGTACTCCCAGCTGTTACTGTACTTATGAAACCGTGTGAGAATTGAGACTCCGGGGATATAAAGATGATATAAAGACTTCAAGAACGGGTAAGACAGGAAGGTATGTAGGTCTCCTTGTTAAATTTTTATTATTGTCACAAGCAAACAAAAATACAAATTGTTTTGTTTTTTTTTTTTTAATTAAAACCCATATGGCTGTATCAGGACTGCTCAGCTTGCTACGTAGTCTCGGTAGCAATGAGTTGCGAGTGCAAATGCCTCGTGATCCCTTAGTGTAGGATGGGATTTGGGATACCGCACCAAGGAGAAAGGGAGGCACAGGCTGGCCATTGGAAAGGATGCTCTGTGGGAACTGAAAGGGGAAAGATACCCACGGATTGTGTAAAGGCTAGAGATGGGGAGCGTTCGTTCCAGCCCACTGCCAAAAAGAGAGAGCAGATACCTGAAAAGCGTGGCAACAGAGGGCAGGAATGGATTTCAAGTCACTCCCTTTTGTACAAATACGTTGTTGTCTGTACCTACTGACATCACCTCCATGATTTTTTTAATGATACACCACAGTTTTCGTCCTTTGCTCCAGGGAAAGCGGTCTGCATTAAAATAATCATTAAAAAACCCCATAATCCTGGTGATTTATAGTCTCGAACTGATCCACTCTCCTCAGAATATTAAAGCTATTTGCCATTCAAACGCAAATCTGATTTTTGCAAAGGGCCTCTCATATTAATTGAAGGTCAGATCAATATCACTATTTGTCGGGTGTTTGGAATACATGCCAGGAGACATTTCCATATTAAAATTCAACAAGACATTACACCAACAAACTCATTCTTGCCCGAGGTTAACCTTAAACAAGAGAGAGAGATTTCAACTCGTTAATCTCATTCTCCTCTGTATTAGCTTCTCATGTTGTTGGGCATGGCTTCCGCCTTTGCAAATTTAATTCATGTCAAAGCTTGCAATTTTCATTGCTTGCAATTTTCATTGCTTGCTGTCGCTACATTACAATTCTTGTCTTCCTTCTCTCAGGACTGCTGGTTTCTGAAATCCCCAGTTAAAGAGCGATATGTAATTTGGGTGGCTTTCACTGTACAACGCTTTGCAAACTGCCCGTAATCATATTTTAAATACCTTTTCTCGGAACAGGCAGTTCCCTTGCCTCTAGCTTTAGGCTGGTCCCTGCCGCCCTCTCACCACCCTCAATGCGACGGAGACTTGGCCACGCTGTCGCGCTTACTACAGTCAGTGACTTGGCGCCTCTCCCCAGGTTTTCTAGCTGTAGCTTTGCAACAGAAATCAAGATCCTTACCTAAAACTGATGCAAGCAAAATGGACAATGAGTTACAGCAATTGCTAATCAATGAATTGGGGCCCAAATCTTGCCCTCACCTTGATGTTCATTGCAGTCAGACACGTGTCTCTTAGCTGTCAGTGTCTGGTGAGTGAACACGATTGCCTGGGCTGGAAGACAGCCTGGATGACCTCAGTGGACTTTTATATTTCTATTAACAAGAAAAGTGCACTGGGAATGGAATCAGAAATGTGAGTGCTGTCCACTATAACCCTTTAAATGTGTCAAATGTCTTTTCCACTTCTCTTGTTGGACGTGAATGCACAATCAGGAGGCCCAGGTAATGAGATCTGCAGGCTTTGCTTCTTACATAAAATGCTCATCAGTATTTTATGTTATTAACCTTTGCAGTAGAAGATCACCAGGTCCTTCTCCTCTTTCATTAAAAGCTTTCCAGATAGAAAAAAGGGTCAGTTCATCTCAAGTGTGGCATCCCCAGTGATTTCAAAAAGCTTTCTACAAAGGTGATTTGCTTTCATCATTATACATTTTTCTCTCTTCCCTCCCTATTCTGCATACATGAGGTAAAGCAGATGTCACTTGCTTTCTGAAGCCCGCCATCCCCAATTAAAATGACCAACAATCATTTTGATCAAAGGTTAACGATTAGTTTCGGGATTTTCCATTTCCCTTGTTTTACCTTGAAATTTGGAGCTACCCAAGTGCTCGCATATTTTGTGTCTCCAAAATGCTACTGCTTTTTAAAACAGATTTTCTTGTTTAAAAAAAAAATGTGCCTCTGACTCTGAACTCCAAGAATTTAGAGACTCTTCGAATGTCAGCAAAGCCCTAATACCGAGTTCACTAGCTTCCTAGTTTATAGTTCCAAGAAAATACTATTTCAAAGATGCAACATCTAACTTGGAAAAGCCCCCAAAAGAAACCTTCAGAATGCTGCTTGTATTTTACAAGTAAACATCCAAGATCCGTGACATAACTGATGACAAGTGTTTCACCTCGGATCCCATATCATTTAACAGGAAAGCACCGCTGATGTGAAATGCAGAGTTGAAAGGCAGTGTTACAGGAGACTGAAGTCTCAGAAATCACTTGCAAGATAGCATTCACTTTTAAAAGCTGGGTGTCAAATATTCAGTGGATTTAATAAATTACGTCCACAGAAGCAACTGCAGCTCTGCTAGTTTATATCTATGGAAGTCGGTAACCTTCATATGAACGCATATTCTCCCCTACAAGTTAGTCCTATGAAAAGAAGGTATTTCCCCTTGGAAAAATGTGAGAGGGGGAATATCGGCTTACTCTTGCATTGGATAGATTTTCCTTCCTTTAGAAGAAATAACATTTAAATGATGGTGACAAAGTTTTCTTTGTTAAAGGGAATACAGGAGAAGGGGGTGCTTTGAAGTGACACGTTATTTAACGTTTCCAGGAAAGCAATTCTGAGAACGTTAATGAAAGCTTATCATTATACAGCTATTACTAAATTAAAAAGAAGCAACTGTGAAGTTCAGAAAAACTTGGAAAATTTTAAAGGACATAGGAGACAGCTTCCTGAACAGTCTGAAAGCAGCAGGGTTCTGAGATGAACCTCATAAGCTATACAAGGACACCATATATATCTGGTACAACACCAGTCCTAAAAAATTTCAGTCTGAAAAATACTCTTATTCTTACTTAAGAGCACCCTTACTTTTAAGAATTGTATTGAAACACAATGCTTCACACACCCAGAGCTATTTCATACTATTGCTTGTTAAAGAAACTGAGCAGGTGAAAGAACTGGGCCACTTCAACAAGGTTAAGGAGCACAGAAAGGACAGTCTAGAAGCACATAGTAAGTCTGATACACCTACACGGCACAGCTGCCCAACTGAGGCCAAAAACCTGATTACAAGAGGTGCTGTACAAAGACAAAACCCAAAAATCGGTTCCTGTTCGCGAGAGCTTTTTAATCTAAGAAAAGGGATAACGTTGAGGTGGCAAAAGGCAGGGCAACGTTTGATAGAAAACCATCTGAGCTTCTAATTCCGGTTAGGATTCAGAGGCATCAAGGCCTTCTAAAGGTTTATAGAAGCATATAGAAGAACTGAAGTTATGAAGATGATGTTTATAGGGAGCTGCTCCACGGGGGGGGGAGCAACAGTGTGCTTGATTTGAAAGAGAAGCTGATCAGAAGCATAAGTCAACCATTTGAAGCAGATTAAAGCTATGAAAGAGTCTTGAACGTGAAGGCATACATTTCTTGGGTAAAGGAAAGAAGTAAAATAACCAGACACCGGCTAGGAAAATGATCTTTCAGGGAGCAGATTTTGAAAAGATACAAGATTGCATTAATAAAGGTCAAATAAAAGGATGTGGCATTAGCCAAAACACATGGTGAGAATTTTAAGAATTTTACCTTGCAAATATACTGAATAAAATTGTACCTTCAAAAAACAAAGACACAGCATGAACATGGCTCACTGTTGAAGCTGGAGAAGACTCTTTGCCCAAACCATCCAAATGTAGCTGAGGATTCTCCTTTGGGAAGAGGAGTAGGTCCCTGCCCTTTACCTTATGCTCCCCACCGGACAGCTTTGGCCAGCAGGAAAAGGCACGCTCTTGATGCAGAACAGTTTACATCTTCATAACTAGAAAAAAAACTGGCGAAGAACAGGCATCACCATTAGTATTTCTGTTGCAAGATGCTATTTCCAAGACAGCCGCAAACTCTGACTACTGCAACACGCTTCCTTTTGCATCGTATCAGTTTGCGTGTAGTGAGACTATGATACGCTCTTGGCCCGTACGGAGCAAGCTGTTGAATTTCCTTTCACCTTGAGAGTTTCTAACAGTAACTCTTATTTCTGCTCCAAAGACACAAATATTTTAATGATTTAAGGTAACTTCTAGTTAGACAATCTTGATACACTTACCTTGAAGTAAAATAGTGATGCAAACTCTCTTGGTAATAGTCTACCGGCTCTTTAGAAAAATGTGATTAAATCACCATCGTGGACTGAACAAAGTAGATCGCTCACAGCCATACAAAGAGTTATTTGTAGCCTTTGATTTGCTGTCTTACATTTCTGAGAAGATAAGTGTTCTACTTTTGGAGTGTCTCATCCACAAGCTGATGTTATTTACAGAAACAATAGAATCTATTAAAGGTACATATAGCTCTTACCTAAAAGTCTCATTGTAGAAGACGATCTTTCTTCTTTCTCTATCAAGTTCATCTGCTCTTAAGATAAAAAATTTCTGGGCTACCTCTGCCCATGAGGTCTACTTGATATGATATGGTAAAGCCATGATTTATCATGAACCTCAAGATACATTAGTTCAGTGGGGAGGTGTCTTCTGAGCCCTAACTTCTACAGTTGAGAGGAATTTGGTTGGTTTGGTTTTTTAAAGAAGATATTTATAGCCTGTATGGCTGGAGGGAAGAAAACCTGAGTGAATATTAAGCACGCAAAACCTACTAAATTAGAAAACTGAAACGCAGAGCCATTCTCCAGAACGAGGTGACTTCTGAATGTTTGGCACTGGTGGCACTGTTGATGTTACACAGACGTGGTCTGTAGAAGCTCTTTCAAATTTAGGATACTTATCGTCAGCCATACTAGTTTTCCACATCAGATTACAGAGTAAGGCATGCACAGGTATGACCGAGTATAAATGTTAACACCTCCAAGGGTTTAAAGATAATCTTAAAGTGAAATGGTAACCAAGGAGTAGTTGGGAACACCAGGTGAGTGTTTGGAGAAAGCTGTGAACTATTTTCTCGGCTATGGGTATTCCCTACTCTCGGTTCCAACCGCTATGGCGTTCTGTACAACCACATATAGAAAAGCAGGACTTGCATGGCGGCTAAGGCAGTTTCCTCTCAGAGGAGCAGAGGTTTGCCGAATCACACAAACAGCTTAACAGTTTTACTTATTTTTATCTGTATTTGCTCTTAGCGCATAATTAATTCTATTTTCAAAATGCATGTTAATTTTGAATAGGATTCCACATGCAGATTGTTAGGGAGGTATTCAGAGCATAATCATGCTTTTCCACACTGAAAAAGGAGTCAGCTGCGGGATGAGGATTCATATTCTAACCATTGAGAGCTCGCGTCTCAGCCCCAGCTGTGCCAGGAGCTAGAGATGCCAACCAAGGACTGAAGAGAATTTTGTTGTGGAGGACGAGGGAAGGAGACCTGGGGAAGGGAGGGAAGAAGAAAAGCCCAAAGAACTCTTTCAGGTATATGCAAATGCTGTAAACGTGTACCTCCCTTGCCACTTACAAAAAAATACACACTTTTAAATATTTACTTCCCCCCCCCCCCCCCCCCGATTAACAAGCTGTACATATATACTGAAAGGATATATTAAAAAGAAAATTGAAAATCTAAAGAAGATCCTTCATTTTTAATATTGAAACAAGGACAAGTAGATTATTAGCAAACTGAGTGGAATTTTGGCTTTGATACTACAGGGGATTGCAGATGCAACTCACTTCCAGAGATCTGAGTACCTAGGGTTACGCTCTTGAACATCACACCTACAAGAGGTCAAGATTAAAATCTATGTTTCTTCGGCAGGCGATAAGGCCAGTTAACAGTGCTATTCCTGTATGTAAGGTGATTCATTATCAACTTAAGCGGCGAGCAATCATATAAGCTGAGACCAAGATAATAAACTTAAAAAGTAAAATTCATTCAGAGGCTGAGAAATTTGCAATGATTTACATTTGCTTGAGGAGACATGGAAACTGGCAATTAGAACTGACTGCTGTCCACAAGTGGGAATGAAAGTAAGGTCAATCTCTTTTACTTACTAGGTAGTGCAAGCTACAGCAGACCTTTGAAGAATCCTTCCCTTATAGGTCTTTCAGCTTTTACCATTAAGAGATCATTTGGATACGGAAATGAGATCACCCTCAGTCGAAACTCGCTGTATTAAGAAGATTCATTAAAACATCCCCTAGATGCATTTTCAGAAGTCCGTAAATCCAACTCGTATCTTTTCCCCATCTTTGGAAAGAGGGTATTGTGTTTACTGGCAAGAACTTGACAGGTTGGATTTAAATCATGAAATGCACGTCAAGCCTGACATCACATCAGTTCGAAGTCTGCAGCATCCAGAATCATATAGAACACACTTGCCTGGTATCTGAAACAGTAAAGTCTTCCTAGCTGATTCTAATCTTCACACAGAACACTATGACAATTTGTCATCCAGGAAGATACTCTTTTTTTTAATAGAAACTGTGAAACAATTCTGTTTTCATTTAAACATTGCTTAGCCAGAAAACTTAGAGGGAATGAAACCTTTTTCATAATAAAATTAAAATATAAGTTAGTAATTATTATTTTATCTTTAACAGATAAACTAGTCATTATGAAATTAATGTAAGCCACAGCAGCCATACATGGATAATTACACTTTTATTGATCCATTAAACCCAGAGTATTTCAATAACATATTCAAAAGGTTATTATTTACTCTGTAATCATTAGCTTAGCATAGCACACATATAGCAAAAGTAAATGAAACATCAGTTAACTGCTTAGGAAGAGAGATGAAGAAAGCAATAATACATCCAATAAATTAACCTGTTACAAGTAAGTTCAGAAGTACTGTGGCTTGTGGAAGCTCTTTACTGATGGGGAGCGGTGGTCACAGGGAGACAAAAGTCTCCCGCCAAACAACGGCAGGATACCAAGGAAAGCATCCATACAAGCTCTACGGAAATTTTTGGTACCCATGTGCACATCGGTACCCACATAAATCCGCTGTATCTTCAGTAAAATAAACCCCCTTAGAAGAAGCCCGTGTACCAGTTAACTGCGTAAAATAAGCCTTCTCTGGTACCTAAACCTTGCATTACGTTTGCGTTTGAAAGAATCACTTGCGTGCACGCTCCAGACTTACCATCGATTAGCAGAGACACAGCAGCATTGTGTGTCACCTCCCGGACAGCAGTACACCACTTACAAATGGGGGGGGAGGGAGGTCTATAAAAGTGTCTAGTATAACTACTGTTATTAATCTTGGAAAACACCCATCACTGAAACATTAGTCTCATTTTAGCATCAAAACTTAGAAGCAATTTGCTAATTCGTATGACATCCATACAGCGTGGTTTTTTTAACATGTGGAAGAAAGCCAAGCCACCCTCAGAGGTGAACGAGGGCAGGTGATGTGTAGAGAATCAGCACTACTTAACACTGACAGTACATGATGGAAGTATTCAAAAGCACTTGCGATGGACAATAGAAGGGCCAGCTTCCTCATATTCATCTTTACTGATCCACATTTGCTGAAAAGTGGACAGAGATGCCAATATCGAACCCCCAATCCAGACAGAATATTTACGTTCTGGTGGTGCAATCATCTAGAAGAGAAGTGCAATCTGTTGTAAATAAAGTGACAAGCAGGTAACACAGTAAACATCTCTTTGGATGAAATAACTAGGTGAAAGCCTCTTCATCATAGAAGCAGAACTCCAAAGTAAAGCAGCTAAGAGGTGGAACGGCTGCCGTATTTTGCCTTCCACCTCAAATCAATAGAGATGCTATAATGTTACTAGGAGCAGACAAAAACGGCAACCCATGAGATATCTGCAGATGGCCCATAACACACTAATTTCATTTCACTAATGACTTTCACTGATAGCTAAGCCTTGAAGCCTATAATATTCCCAGTATCCTCTCAAGTTGTTCATGCCCCGTTTAGTATTTACAGGTCCATCTTCTCTAGGTTCATCCCTACCTCTCTTGTTCTGTGGTGTCTTTCAAGGAGCCCTTTTCTCCCTCGTAGCCCTATCTCACTGGGAATCCCACAGGACTCTCTTCCTTAATTGTTGTTTCACATTTTCTCAAAATGACCTCATCAACTCCCATGGCTTCAGCAACCATTTTTATGCCAGTACCTCCCAAATCCCTCTTTTAATTCTGCTTTGGCTGGTAGGAAGAAAAGGGGTATTAATTAAGCAGGCTGTCCGAGGCTCTCCTAACGTCAGGACTTGGGATGCAAGACCTGGACATTCTGATTTGTTTATACGATCTAACTTTCCAACAAAAGCTTCTTTTGTAAGTGCAGGTGTTCAAAATTACCTTAATCTTCATCGTACTTGGAGCCAAAGCTGTAATCTCTTTCTGCATACGATCGCCAATCCCAGGATACATTGTGGTTCCTCCAGAGAGGACGTTATTAGCGTAGAGATCCTTACGGATGTCGATATCGCATTTCATAATACTGTTGTAAGTGGTTTCGTGGATACCTGCAGATTCCATCCCTGAGTGGAAAGAAGTTTCGACATGTTATTTCCTCTTTGTCCCTTTCTTTTTCTTACTGTTAAAATGAAAGGAAGGCTCACTAGTCCAAGCTGTCTCCCTTAAGAAAACTCAAAAAAAAAAAAAAGCAGCTATGCGATGCTTAGGAGAGGAAGGAGAAAGACAGGACATACTCCTCACCTTCTTTGTAATCTCAGCATAGTAATTATACAAGCAAAATACACTTGGGCAGAAGAAAGATCCCCATTATGATTTCATACTGGGTATTTTTATTTCCTCAAGGAAAAAAAAAAATTAACATTATTTAAGGAAAAATTTAAAATGAGGTGTTTCTGCAATAGTTTGCCATTTTTATAATCTTTTATGATGCTGTTAGCTAAAAATAGAAGCCCACTTGGCATTTCAGTGAACTACCTTGCTTTTGAGGTGTTGGTTTAATTTGAATGCCAGTACAGTGAAGTTCACTTATGGTACTATCTTTTGCTAAAGAAACGGAACAGACCAGATAAAGTTCAAACTGTATTCCTAGGTCTGTAAGTACTAGACTTTTTAACTAGCTTAACACGCACATTTTGACAAAGATCTGTGATCCAGGAAATCCTCATTTCCATCGCTACGTTTCTGATACCGACCATTGTTGAGCACCAGCTCTGATCCCTGATACGCTTCTGGCAGCCAAATCCCTCTATCACTAAAGAGAATTTCTCCTGCTGATGCTCAAATACAGAACATTTGAACATCACTCCTGCTGATGTTCAAATACAGAACTCGGAGCTATATTAATGCTTGAATAGTTTCCTTTCTACATACAAGCATATGGAGCTAGCTTCACCATTTAGTTTAATGGAAATCGTGCCAAACTGCCTGCAGCCATTTTACTCAGTCCTCAAGAGTGGAATTTAAGTGGAAAGTAGAAAATTTGCGAGGGCAGTACGAGTTACCACATAAAGTGTCGGTCATCCTCCGGATAGAATGGGAATTTTAACACTACAGATAAAACTACTGGAAAATAATGCACGATTTGATTTTGTATGATTGAATTACAGATTATTATAATAAAATGATAAAAGGAAGCAGCACCTGGATGAAAAACCCACATAAGCAGCACTGTGCAGTTATATATCAGCCAGTCAAGATAAAAAGCATGATCTTCTGACAGTACTCTAAAACATCATCTTAGAAACTCTACTGCGTTTATAAGAGGTTGAAACCATCTTAGAATTCAGGTATTTCTAAACTGACAGGCATCTTTTTGCCCAGCAGCTGTAGCAGCAGCGTTCATAGCTTCTAAAGAACTGATTAAGTCAATAGAAGCTGCATGTTTCTAAGGACATTTGAGGGTAAATGCCTCAGTTCTTACAGCTGAAGGTCGTCTATACTTCCTAAGAAATTCTTCTTTTCATTCTCTGTCAAGTCCCTAGAAAGAAAAGTCCTGTCCCACCTATGAAGGATGGCTGGAAGAGAGTTTCTGGGCATCGGAACCGTTCATTCCCAATGGTGATGACTTGTCCGTCAGGAAGCTCATAGCTCTTTTCAAGAGAGGAGGAGGAAGCAGCAGTTGCCATTTCATTTTCAAAATCCAAAGCCACATAACAGAGCTTCTCCTTGACATCTCTCACAATCTCCCGTTCCGCTGCAGACAGCCAAACAAGTTTTTAAATCAACATACAGTATGACAGCCAGGACACAGGTTTTCTCATGCACGTTTCCCCGAGTTCATGACGGTCGTACAGTTCATTGGGTTCTGACCTCTCAATGCCTCAACAACTTTACTTTCCCTTTGCATTGCCAAATTTCCCTCATCGACAAATAAAAGATATATTGTACTACAGAATACTGTAAAGATTAACGTTTACATGTTTATGTCCCAAAACCTTGATCAACTCTCCAGAGGTTCATCCATTACCAGCTACTAACTTTGTTCCTTTGCCCGTGGAAGAGGTATGATCAAACGCAACAACCAATTATATTTGTCAGTGACTCAGGATTTCCTAACGAGGCGGCATCCTCGTCCTTGATGCTCAAAATATACGCTGAAAGCCAAAGTCAGGAAAACCCCATGAGCTATCGTGAACTGTTTTTCCCAGGCCAACCTAGCGATAGGGATTTTGATGCATCTCGCCAGGTACACGCTTCCTGCGTAATAAGACAACCAACAGAGCAAACGTATGCGAAGTGCATCCAAAACACAGCTCATTACCAGTGGTGACAAAAGAGTAGCCTCTCTCCGTAAGAATTTTCATGAGATAGTCAGTCAGGTCTCTGCCTGCCAGATCGAGCCTCATGATGGCATGAGGCAAGGCATAGCCCTCATAGATAGGCACATTGTGTGTGACACCATCCCCGGAATCCAAAACTATTCCTGGAAAGTGAAAGAAAAGGAGAAGCTGGTTATTTCCCACTGGTACAGGGTCTCCACATACTCCATATTCTCACCTGAAACACGCAACAACAAACAAAGATGCGCACATGGCAATTGCTTCTGTCATTTCTATAACTACAGAGCTGCTCACGTGAGATGAAATCGTTGGCACAAACTAAGCAGCAACTGCGTTTGGGGAAAAAAGACATGTAACATTCAGCAATTTGATTGTATTGTTCTTGCTGAACGGATGCTAGCAATAATGATCTTACATGGATGCAGAGGCTTTCATTTCAGACGACCCCTAGCACTTTACAGACATGATATAATGTACAAACTGTAAATAAATAATTAAAAAAAAAATCTAGCTATAAAATTGAAAATTTGAATCTGCCATTAAAATAAACCACCCCGTTAGGGAAAAATATAACAACGGTTTATCTGCGCACAGCCATATTACTTATATTCTTGGATAGGAAATGAAGTACGTGTTTTCCACTCAAAATGAATAAAACATTTCTGATACCAAACATGCATACAAATAGTTTAATTTCAAACATAAAACAAGTATTTATGACAATTGTAATTCCTCTAAGCTGGCGATCTTTTTATACAAAATTTTATTGTGGCATCAGGCTATGAAGACAGATGGTATTTTAATTTTTTTCAAAGTATATGAAGACTCAAGGGTTGCTAAGAAGTAATTTATCGTGTCAATGCCTGATCAGACTCTAAATGGCAATAAGAAGAGACCTCCATGCTAATTCTAATGATCGCTTAACAGCGGACGTCATTAGGTGATTGAAATTCAACATTTAAATGAAATATTTTCCTTTAGCTACTGAATGGTTTGGGTTTTTTTCTACTGTGAATGGAGCTTAACAATAGAGGTTGGTCTAAAGTAAGAAGGAACCGTGGGTTTGGAAAAATCTAGTTAAGATACAGCCTCTTCTCTATGCTGTGCAATTAAGGGCAGTATCAAAATGTGTCGTCTTTCATCTGTTCATATAGTTGAGCCGTAGTCGCTTGAGCTTTTGAAGCAGAAAGTCGTAAATCTGCACCCATACCTGCCATGAAGTTGAAAACAACAAAGAGGTACTTGCACAGCATGGTGGGAAGTATTCGGTTTCCATATGGCTATTTGTTCTTCTTAATACACAGCTGGTGCACCACAATCAACATATATCTGTGATATATGTGCATATACATCCACGAGAGAAGGACAGGTGGAAAATACAGCGCCCAGACAGACTCACCGGTCGTTCTTCCAGATGCATACAGAGACAGCACTGCCTGAATTGCTACATACATGGCTGGCACGTTGAACGTCTCAAACATAATCTGGAATGAAGAATTTGAAAACCTTTAGGATCTACGCTTAAGAGTATCTGAAGAGACAGTAAATTTTATGGTTTTTTAAATGAATACTGCCAGTTACTAATCCTGAGTCCCCTCCTGAATATGGTTCTTCTGTGAACAGCACGCTATGTTTTCTTCAGGATTTCATTTAAAAAAAAAAAAATCACCAAAGTCAGTGGATATCTTTCCATTAATCTCAGATTTTTACTGATAATATTAATTGAAGATGACACCTTGGGATAACTTTTTTACCCTGATGGCAGGACTGCAAGAATGCAGCAATCTAAGTTTTGGGGTTTTTTTAATATATATGGGGTTTTTTATATATATATATATATAAAAATAAACACACACATCTATACACACACGAAAAAAATTTAAAGACGACACAGCTGGAAGAAGCCACAAAGAATAATCTGTCTATTCCCATCTCAAGGAAGAATCAGCCATTCCTGACACAGCTTTGGTTCTGCCTCAGAAATTCCTCTGCTGGAGCATCCACAGATTCCTCCAGCAAACAAATCTAGTGATACGCTATACTTACTATTATCAGGGGTTTCTTGGTGTCTAGCTAAAACCTCACTCAGTCTAGTTTCAACCCATTACATCTCATTCTGCCCCCCCCCCAGCAAACACAACAGTTTATCTTTTCTCTTCATGGCGACCTTAGCCATATTCTCTTGTCTCATCGCCCACCTCCTCTACTCTAACAAGCTCCGGTTCTTTCCATCTCCTGTGTCAGATACACTGCAATTTTATCCGAGCAGATGGAATAGCATTTGTTTCCAGCTGTTCTTCCACTGGAGCTCTGCTAAGGAAAACCATTAAGGGCACACAGTGAACTAACACACTCTGGACAACCCTATGTGCTGTATCCTTCCTTGAACCAACGCCACCTACCCTAGGCAGTGCTACCCCATCACTAGTGGTGCTGCTGTGACCACGTTTCATAGAATCATAGAATCATTTAGGTTGGAAAAGACCCTTAAGAGCATCGAGTCCAACCATAAACCTGGCACTGCCAAGCCCACCACTAAACCATGTCCCTAAGCGCCACGTCTACGTGTCTTTTAAATACCTCCAGGGACGGTGACTCAACCATCACCATTGTACCCGTCAGAACCACTGACATCAGGGGGTTAAACTTAAACTTTGGATTTCATAAGCTAATACCTTTGCCAATGAAGTCTACTTTTAATGAAAAGTATGCTTTCAATTAAAGAATACACGAATTACCGATATTTCATAGTTAATTAATGTAATGAATTTAATGCAATCAGTAATAAACAATAAGCCTTTAAACAATCTTGAAAACAGGATTTATCATTACAGTATAATGACAGAGAAACAGTCCTAGACATGTCTACTGTATGAACCACACTTCCTGGCTGTTATAAACTCGGCTTTTCTTATGGTCTGTTGTTGTTTATTATCTCCCAGTTGTATTATCTCCCAGTAATGCGTGCTGTCAAGCTCACTACTTAATTAGTTTATTTACACTGTTGCTAAATTGATGCATAATCTTCCCATTAAATATATGCCAAAAGTGGGCACAAAGGGAAGTGCAGAGCCACATCTAATTTTCCCAGGTGATTTTATACCTATATCTGTATTTAAATCACACTTACTTCTGGTTACATCACTGGCTAAACTTACAACATGGACTTTTGGCCAGAAGGCTGCTCTAAAATATACAAATTTCCGAGGTCGGCTTTTGGTTCTGATCTGAGTTTGCTAAATCAGACTGGGTATGTCACAGACAGAAACGTTTAGCAAAGCATCATTTAAGTTTGAATGCTTCAGACAACACATTTTCCCAAGCCAGCACAAACATTCCGGTTTTTGAACACTTTTCCCCTGATCCCTGATGAGGTGCTCCAGCTGGGAGCTCCACAAAGTCATCTGCATGATGGCCTTCAAACATCTTTATTCAGATCTTAAAAAAAAAAAAAAAAAACAAAAAAAACCACCTGCAATTCTGATACGATAACGAGCATTTTGCCTGATGCAAAAGCGTTGATAAAGTGTCAGTCTTCAGGGTAGGAAGCAGGAGCTGATACAGCATGAGCTGAGGAGTTGGGCTACTACAGGTTGAGCACTCTTGGTGGCCAGAGGTAGGCACATGAAAGACGTCATTGACCCAAAACTCA
This sequence comes from Aptenodytes patagonicus, assembly GCF_965638725.1. Lineage (NCBI taxonomy): Eukaryota > Metazoa > Chordata > Aves > Sphenisciformes > Spheniscidae > Aptenodytes > Aptenodytes patagonicus. The sequence continues at coordinate 2,884,757 of NC_134955.1, read as the reverse complement.
CACAGAAGTATGACTCAGCTGGTACATGACCCATGCTACAGCACTTGCAAACCTCAGATTTAAATACATCAGTGACTCATAACTCCACTCAAAAAATTACATGAATCCTGGGTTGACGTTATCTACACACTGAAACTCAGCATCAGAACCTGCCTTAGCCTCCAGCTTCCCCACTTCCAGAACTGAGCACACACACTGTCTTGTGAACAAAGAAAATTACTTCAAGCTTTTAAGAGGCTAGTTCCATATATCTCACTGCCACACACAAGTACGAAACGTTTTAGGGCCATCCAGAGAACTTGCGTGAGCAGCAGAAACTTTCGCTCTCTCACCATGGCTTAGCCAGCACGCAAACCCACACTAACCCTTAAGGGATTACCTCCCAGATTCAGAAGAAAGTTGAACACCCAGGACTATTCATATTTCTAGCTGCTTCTGTGCAGAAATGATCTGTGGCACAACATTCAGACGATTACCTGAGTCATTTTTTCACGGTTGGCCTTGGGATTCAAGGGGGCCTCGGTCAGCAGGACGGGGTGCTCCTCCGGCGCAACCCGGAGTTCGTTGTAGAAAGAATGATGCCAAATCTAGAAACAAAAATCACTTTAGAAAAGCGTTCTGGAAATTGTTTCTTCTGTCCACAGAACTACACAGAAAGCTTTTCAAATATAGCCTGAGTGATTTTTTTTTTTTTTTTTTTTTTTTTTTTTACAGACATATTAAAATAGACAGAAAGCATGCAAGAGCAAATCTGCCAAATTCAACTCCAAATTAGAACCAAAACCATTGGGTTTCTACTGTGTGTAACAACAGAATATAACCTACACAACAGAGTCCTTCCAGTTAGGATTCCCCAAAGAGAGTATAGATCATCCTTTCTAAGCAGGGGCATCGGTCAGTTCCCACCCCCAGTGCTCTGATACATAAGCTGAGCCCAGCACTGAGTTGTTTAGACCTGGAAACACTTCTCCACCTCAAGCTGCCCGGAGACTGATCCAGTTGCAAGCCATTGCCAAGATGCTCTTTAGAAATCTAATTATCTCCACAGAAGCGAAAGACCCTTTATGCCACAGATATTTCATCCAGTAAACCCTGAATCAAACTCTCACTTACTATAGAGTAACTAAATTTCTTAGTCACAGTCTGTAAAGTACTGTCGTATTTTTTCACGTTGGTGCTACCTGTATCAAACGATGCCGGCTTCGATCGTCTGAGGACTATGGCTGCGAGGAACTGAAGGGATTTTTTTCTTGATGCCAGCTCAAAGACAGACTGTTCAGTAACATGATGAAATATTTCTTACCTTCTTGTTCAATTCTTTCCTATCCTTATTTCTTTTTTTAATCATATTCCAGCTTTGCCTGACCCAACAAGTTTACTTCTGAGCACAAAACATCAGGATAGTTTTATGGGTAAGTTTATTTGATTAATATCCTAGAAACAAGTACCGTTATGCTCCAAAATGAACTTAAGTGGAAAAGAGATCTTCTCTTAATCCGAAGCACCTACAAAGTCAATAGCTGTCCAGAGCTGGAATTGTGAAGAAAATTATCAGCCCTCAAAAAAAATTTCAATTCCATCTCAGTCCCCTAAAAAATAATTATCAGATGTTTCCAGAACTGGGGCTTGGGATGCCGGGCCATCTTCCATTTGAAGGTTTAGAATACAAATACAGGGAGAAGTTGAATAAAACAGAAAGTAATCATGTAAAATTTTAAAATATAAATCAGATACAAGAAGAAAAAGACTGCCATTTCAGACAGGAAAGAACTAAGGGAAGAGAAGGAAACCTCCATACTTACATAATTTACAAAGTACTGGCAATTTCAGCAGTGAGGAACAAACCTGGACTCATAAAGCAGGACCCTGCCTAAACCTCGGGCAGTTTGCAGGGTTTTCCTCAAAACCAGGCTGGATTAGGCACTGTACAGCCCATTAGATTCGACCTAATGCTAACCATAATGTTAACGGATAATGATATTCTACAAGAAACAAAAATAGTTCAGTGTTGGATTTTATAGGTCATGAGAATTAACTGTAAGCAGCAAGCACAACAGCAAAGAGAAATTACTGAGGAAGAATTATTCCAACACTTATATTAAAATATTTACGTAGTCACCAGAGCCAGAAAACGCTCCATCCCAACGCTTTCCCTCCCATACGTTGTCAGCTCAGTTGCTGCGAGCAAATTAACAGTGATGTACAATGCCCTGTATTATTATCCAGCGGAAAACAGCAGTCCCAATTTGAATCTTGTGGATTGAAGCACAGGAGAAGAAGAATGCTTCATTTCATTGCCTACACGTTCTCCTCCTCCATTCACACGAATGTCCTGCAGCATCCTCGCTCTCGCTTTCTCGCACACATACACACTCAGCCCAATCTTTTGGTGACCCCCCTCTTTTTGTAACGTGTGGATGGTCGGGCACTGCACTATTATGCCTTTGTCCCATTTTTGGCACGTTACCCAGTAATTCTCTTGTTTCTTCCACATCATGATGCTTTTAGTAGTATGATTTCCAAGCACTGGAAAGAAATTTGTGGTTCGGATCAAAATTATGCAACTGGTTTAAAAATCTTGGGGGGGGGGGGGGGGGGGGGGCGGGACCGACACGACAATATATATATGCATATACAAAAGATATTCCCTTAGCATCAAAACTTTAGGAATTGCATTTCAGAACTTCTCTCAGCCATAAGAGTGTGTGCACATGTGTGTGCATGTGTGCATGCGTGTGTGTGTTACAGAGCTTCAGGGGAAGTTGAGATACATGGTTGAATCAGGGAAGCCCGTATATAAGAAAAAAATGCTTTTTTTCTTATTTGCAATAATCACAAAAGTTAGCAACGCTGTTTCTTATCTCTTTCCTACCACTGCCTTTCTCTCATGCTTCTTTTTTCTGTTTGTCGCTCATTGCTCATTCACTGGAAAGCAGTCTCCGCTTTCTGTCCCGCTCTGCTCCTGGGCTCGGCAAGAAGTCCCAGCACAACTCAGTGTTGGGACATCTTTGCCAGCTACTGCATGTTGCAAGCTGTATGTCAGAAGAAGGTAAGTTTGGGCTAGGGACCCACTTTCACAAGTAATTCCTTCATCCGTTTAAGTGACAAAGAGAAGAAAAGTTCAAACTGCAAGAACCCATACAGTATCTGACCATTATTTGAATTACCGCACTGCCTGAAGCCTCCACACCACATTACGCCCTAAAAACAACCAATTTAGCCACGAGTTTACACTACAGTAAAGCGCACGCCACCTTTTTTACCTTCCTAATTTACCTTCCTAATTTTACCTTACCTACCTATTCCTTTTCCTAACCAAATTTTAGATAGCTTGCTCTAGCATCCAGCATTACCCAGAAAAAGAACACGTACCAGTATGTGTTATACCCAGGACAATTTCCAGATGCAGAGACCAATCGCTGCGGGAAGAACATAAAATAGTGACCTCTAATTTCTTTCCCCCCCCCCCCCCCCCCCCCCAGGGAAATAGAATTTCCTGCTGAATGCAGACAGCAGGAAAATTATCAGGAAGAACATCATAACGGGGTGTATGAGGTAGACTTCCTACTCTGCAGAAACGAGCAAGGTGTCCTCCCAGCAAGCAGTGCGTAATGAAATGCAAATACTGTGCTTCCATCTAGAGGAGTAGGTGGGCAATTTATTTCCAAATATGAACTGAGGAACCCCCATTGCTCCTGTATCGACCTTGGTCTGTTCATCTGGAACACTCTGTGCTTATCAATTTGGGTTCACGAATATGACACAGTAGCTGACTTTAGATACGCGTATTATAGCTGTCTACGCCTCGTCTCAGCAAGTATGAGGACAGAACACCACCGGCCCCGTGTCTTCCTTTCAGTGGTGTTTTCCACAGCAAAACACTACCAGAAGCATGTGCTCGTGGAGTTTCCTTCCCATACCATCCCTCCTGGAGATGACAAGGGACTGAATTGCAATCCTGCCTTTAAAGACGACCTACAATATTTCCACATACAGAGTCCGATGCTTCCTGAAGAGACCAGGACATACGGGATATCAGAGATATTTAGCAGAGTGAGAGAGCCCTTAGGACTCCTCCTGCCTCTCCAGCTTCTCCCACGAGCGCACCTCATCTCCTGTGCCTGGTCTGGGACATCCTTAAGCGGGCGTTTCACAAAGAGGCCACTGCACTGGCCGCACGCCGAGCAAGTGGGGCTTGATGGGCAATAAAGACGCCTTCTCGCCATCCAGACATTAAAAGCTGACTGGAATTGGCAACAGAAAAACACCCTTCAGGGAAAAAAAAAAAAAATCCCACTCTCAAAGAATTAGTATAGGGATAGGAAGCCCCAGTCTGTCTTTTCCTCTTTAATTGACAGTGAGAATGTCATGTGCAGTACGAGATGTGGGCATCGCCCATCATCTTGTTCATGTAGGCAAGTACTGAGGAGAGAAAATCACCCCTCCACCTCACAGTTTTTGTTCCCAGCTCCAGTAACGTATCTTTAATATTTCTCTGATTCACCTCTGATGAATCACAACCTGGTTTTGGTTGGTTTTGTGTTTTTTTTTTTTTTACTTTAGCTACCTTCTATCGTTGTCAAACGTTCTGCCTCAGTAGGAACTTCAAGACTGAAAACAGTATGTATAAAGCATAAAATAATTTTATAACATACTGCCAAATCTGATGAGTAATTAGCACTGACTTTTTCAAAGACTAGTCACTCTAGAAGTGCCGAGACCCAATCAACTCCTGCACTAGTGTATTGTACTAACCCTTTACCTTTACTGCAATTACACATTCTGCAAGGATTTTGCCTCTGGTTTGCAAGAAGGTTAACGGCAGATTGTATGTCTTGGATAAGACGGTGCCTCAACAAAATTACATTAAAAATAAACACCCACCTTTTCCATGTCATCCCAGTTAGTGATGATTCCATGCTCAATGGGATACTTCAGTGTCAGGATCCCTCTTTTACTTTGTGCTTCATCCCCTACATAGCTGTCTTTTTGACCCATTCCAACCATAACACCCTGCAAAGTACATTATTCTAATATTAGTGCAGTATATCATGCACATTAGAGAGAGAGTTTTTAAGTTAAAGCTTAATATCGTACCCGCTACTGCTACTGCCATTCCAGAACGTACCCCCCAAAACATGCAAGGAACTAAAATGTGAATTTATCGGTAACCACCGACTCTGCACTAACTCCCCCGTCAACCCCCCGGGAAGGGCAAGGCAGCTTCAAAGAGGAAGGAAGGTCTCTCACGCTCGGTGCAACTAATGCCCATGCAGGAGCCCAGCCAAGGCAGGCATCAGCAAACGCGTGGTTCTCCACAAGGGACGGGTCCCTTGTCATTGCACAGAGGAATAAAGGGAAGGAATTACAGGTGAAAAAGATACAGTCTCCCCAGATTTACTTTATATATTTGGTTGCCCTTTCTGTCTAGGCAGTTCCACTACTGCCTTTAAACAGTGAGATCCCTCTTTGCTGGAAGTGAAATGGTTTTGAAAAACACACGTTTTGCAAAAAAGCATTAATGTATATAAGACAGAGACAGGTTTTCTAAAAGAAGACTCACTTATTAAATAATAGTTTTACTAAGTTTATCACGTTTGCATTAGGAAGCCTATCATGATTGCCCCAAATAATGTAACAACATACGAGGTAAAATATTATTCATCAACTAGCATAAAAAGATTTAATTTTTCTCATGGATTCATTAATTCCATGGATTCGTTAATACAGCTGCTGAGCTGCTTAACTGTGCAAAATTACATGCCAAAAGCCAATGAACAATTTGAGAGGTTAAAGAGTGGACGTTTTCAGCAACTGATATTCAACTTCAGCAATTCATAGAGGTGTTCAAAACGCATTCCTTAAAATGCTTAGTATTCTGCGCCTGTCAAACCAGGCTTATTTAGCTCAGCAAAAGACCACATAAGACTTCAGGGAAGGGTTTTTATAGCCCAGAAAATTAAAATCTGACTCAGATATTTAAAAAAATGAACAAAAATCTGCATTTTCTATTTCTAAAGGAACTGTTAGAAAACTAATTAAGCAGAAAGACCCTTTCTAAGGTCAAGAAAAGCCACATTTATCCTTTCCAGTCCTGTTTGAGTTGAGAAAGTGATGTGCTAGAGACCTTTTTTGGAAGTTTATTGGGCCACACTTTTGCTTAATGGAACAATAAGAGGAACTTATCACTATTATTCATTTGGTTTCTCATGCTAGAAATGTTCTGCCTATCTTTTTTCTTTGTATTAATACAGCAAGTATTAATTCATCCAGCAAGTTGGGTGGGTTTTTTTTCCATAAGACACCTTAATATCATTAAAACACTTATGTTCTTTTATAGTCACCATTTTATGGCTGAAGAACACCTTTTCCAAAGGATCAATAAGTTTACCTCGTAGTATTAAAGACATGCAGCTCAATCCTCCAGTTCTTAGCAACCTAAACTACAAAGGCCGATGGGAGTTTTGCCTGAATAAATCTGATGCTTTATCGCCGCCATACCTAAAGTCTCAAAAAACCCCACAAAAAAACCAAAACCAACCCAAAACTACCCAAACCAGACAGCACTTCCATTTCGGTACCAACTGACCTGATGTCGAGGACGTCCAACGATGGATGGAAATACAGCTCTTGGGGCATCGTCTCCTGCAAACCCAGCTTTGCAAAGCCCAGAACCATTGTCACATACAAGGGCAGTGGTTTCATCGTCATCGCACATAGTGCCTCACAATTTTGGCTGCAAAAGTAATTTGGAGGGGAAGGAGATGGAAGGGAATAGGACAGAAGCAACTGTCCATCATTTAGAGAGCAAACTGCTGTAGAAAGTCATTTTGGAAAAGAATAAACCTAAACAGCAAAGCCTATGCTAAAGCCCCAGTCTTGCAAAGCACGTTAAGTATCTACATAAATTTCAGCTTGAACAGGTTTTACTGAAACAAATTAATCGGGACATTCAGCTTTTGTTTCCAAAAGGGAAATCTCCCCTGCTGTAGCCTCAAAGGGTCCTGTGATATTCTGTTAATTGGCCTTGTGACCATGGGACAAGTTCAGCTAGAGGATACACATTCAGCTCTACTTGGACTTAAGCAAGCATAACCCCGTCTCTTCCAAGGCTGAATTATCTTCTAGAAATTTCATTTGTTAAAAATGAATTGATCATATGCACCTACCAGTTATAACATTAGTAGTTAGATGGTAAAACAACTAAAAATAAACTACACAAAAAAGTTTCAGGGAAGCGTTTGCTGTGTGGTTTTAAGTGACAGCTCCTCTGTAATGTGAAGTGCTCACTACAGGACCTATCCCATATTTGTAAGCGGTAAACACCTTATCAAAGTGGTTATTCTGGGAAACAGAACAAGAGGCAGCTGGCACAACCGCCCAGGAACAACTCGACTTCAGCAGTTGGCCAACACATCAGACGCAGTCCTGAACTCATTGAAATTCATGGCAAAACTCCCACCGAGGGAGGGCCTGAATTTCACCAAGACTTCTGTTTCGGATTCCTTGGTTATTTTTAGGACTGTACGATTGCCTCTTTAGGCAGTCAAGGAGAGGGAAGGATTTTCTTTTTCCTTCTCTGGCACTTCACTCGGTAAGGGTACTTCAGAAATGGGAAAAGGAATGAAAAACAGCACTTGTCCAGCAAAGCTGCGGTCCCTAACAATGCAAAAATGTATTAAGCATCGTTTTTGCGATTAATGCAAAAATGTATTTGGCTTCCGATGGTATTACAGTTCCACCTGAGTGCTACGTGCACAGGCAGGCCAGGAGCGATGGCAGAACAGCCACCAGCATTAGGGTCTGCCCTGCAACCAATTCACGCTGTCCTATTTGTGGGGTTTAAAATATCTCGCTCTGTTCAGACAGTCCCTGCAAGAATACCAAAGTCCCTGGAGATTTACAAACGGGAACAGTTACGGTTTTTAAAGTTTGAGCTGCACGAAGTTCCTGGTGTTCAATCCTTTCCCATATGCTTTACAAAGCAAGGCTGTGACATGACTGATCCCAACGCTCGCAGGTGAGATGGAGTCGTATTTTCGAATTATGCTATTATTTTAAATCAGAAAAAGCATTTTAATTCTTGTTGATGTGCCTGTGACTGGAAGATTCTTTTTCACATAAGGAAGCAGAATAATTTTACCACATAAATTTGTTAACAGCTTTAATATAGGAATGTTTAACCATTAGTTCTAGTAGCTGGTATTTTGGAACATTCATTCACGTTGCCATGAATTGTTATTTTCTTCTAAAACCCTCAGTAAAAGGCTTTTAGAAGGCAATAAACCATTTACCAGCAGTATCCAACATCACAGAACTGCACCCAGACTCCGACTCCATCAATGTAAAACAGAAGGAAACTCAGTTCTTAAATACATCAGAAATGACATCAGATGAGATACTAGAATTTAAGAGTAGAGAATTTTAAAGTAGAGAAATGCTACAAAGCTCTGAGAGCTCAGCATCGCGCCTTGGCTCTAAAGAAAGCTGGATAGGACCAAGACGTTTAATCCTCCGCGGTAGGAAATAATATTCCCATTCCTTCATACACGCAGCGTTTCATATATAGCTTTAGAGGTAAAACTAAGGTCAGTACAGCCATACCCGGAGAAACAAAATTCACAGGGAAACCCCAGCTGATCTGTACAAGTTACACTTTAGAGTGCTGGCAGCAATTGTTTACACTCACTCCATTAGATTCCAGAGAAGCCACTGACACTAATAAAATCAATGGCTGTATTTGTTCATTTCCCTTTTTTTTTTTAAAATTATCTTGCTTTGCTTATCATTACAAGGTGAATGAACTAATAAGGAGCACTACTTAAAATTTTCATTGATTGAGTCATGGTATTGCTTTACAGCTGCTGAATTTATAGGTTTAATAATCATTTCCACAAAGCAACTATTCGGAAATCTTTTCACCAGATGAAGTTCCTAAATACATTACCTAAATTTGCTTTATTTTTAGTTTCGATTTTTATTTTTCTAATTCCCAGTGCAAAATTAAATACAATTAACAGAAACCTTTCTTCTGGTTTCTGCGTAAGGCCTGATGTCCAGACACCAAACACTACTGAATTGTTCCTCCAGGTTTCAGATAGACCAAGAAGGTTTCATTGCACACTACTGATCATTCCAGCGATGAGGAACGTCCGCACGTTTCCCTGAAACCATGTAGTCAAACCTGATTTACCTTACCCCAGGGGACCCTTTGGAATTCCTTCAAAGCCTGAGGCAAACAGCATCCAAGTGCAAGAAGAAGTGTGCAAATCCCCAAAAGGTCTCAGACCAAGGGAAGCGAAGCATTAGAATCATGAACTGTAACACGAAAGAACTCTCAGGGCGATACTTACCCAGGAAATGGTGATGATTTGTAGAAGCCTCTTTGCAAATGACACGATCTCACCTTCCATTACGTTTATATCAGCTTCTGGAATGGAGTTCACAGAGTATCTACATGCGTCAAGCCATTTTTGGAAACTTTCTTTCAGTTTGTGCTTATCACAGTGACAGCACAAAGGCCTGGATAAATTAGGGCAGAATTTCTAACATCTCTGGATCCTTTCCCACTCGCTAACTTGCTATGCCTCATGACAGAGGGTTGTTTTCTCCCCTCAGGACAAAAATCCCTCACACTAGATGAGTGAGACTGGAAGGATTTGTAGGCCCACTGTTGTAATTGGAAAGCATTCTGCTTCATTATAACACAATTAGCTAAGAATAGCTCACTATCATTCTGTTAACACCCATCTTCAAGCTGGAAAGGGAAAAGTCTTACCATGTACAGTACTCATGTTTCAACTGTACCTGGTGTGTGTTTGTGTGGCGCAAAGACTGAAAATAGCTGACTTATCTCAGTACTTGGGTGACACTATGGCTGAAAACGGGGACTGAATCAGCAACCAGCCATTCAAAAGAGATGAGCCATTACCATTTTGCAAAAAAAAAAAAGAAAAAAAAAAGACATCAATTCCATTAGAATACATTGGATTGATATAGAAATCCAGACCTTTACTAGACTAAGAAATATTAACCATCGAAAGAAGAAAGTTTACAGGCTTTACCTACAGCGGTAACTACGGCTGGCAATATTCCCCATTCCACGTGACAAACACAAGCGATGCAGAACATCAGATACAATTTGGTAAATGTTAACTCTGCAAATGTAAATGCCAACCAATCCTTCTTTCTTAGCTGTCACGCAGACCTCGCGTACAAGAATCCTTGGACCTTAAGCAGATAATTCACTTCACTAACACCTCTTCAAAGCCAACCTTGCATCTGCCCATCGGTAAAACTGATGGAATCCTTCCATTTCCATACTCATTAGGTTTTTCTTTTCCCCACAAGATTTTTAGGATTTTAGTCTAGCAAACAGGAAATCAAACGGCTACTGCTTTTTTGTGATTTTATCTACTCCTTTAGACTCGGCTTGTTTTGATTGTATCTCCATTTTATACAGATGTGAGCGGAAACACAGAGAGAACAAACACCAAACAACAATACAGGGTGTAAAAACAACCTGCCAGCTTCCAGTGGCCACAGTCTTCACAAATAAGCTATTTTTTGAGTCAGAGAAATAGTTGTGCAGTTTCAGAGAACATTGTAACAAAACATGGATGTATTAATATGCAACGCACAACACTATTACTTGTCTACAGAAACTGAATGCAAATCCTGCTTCTTATAGCCTCTTAGTTGAAAATGTACCCTTTATTCCTTTGTATCTTGAAGCCCAAACATGTAAAATACGGAAGGTTGCATCTTTACAAGCTTGAATTTCATGTGTGGAGCAGCTGAGTAACATTTTGCCCCTAAGACAGGCAGTAACTAAACCCACCAAGACAAGAAGTGCAAGTGAATTTAAAAAAAAAAAAAAAAACACACAAGAAAAGTTACAGAAATTGCACCTTTAAACAACAGTAAAGGAGTAAGAAGTTGAAGAGATTTCTTAATGTCATCTCAACTCTGAATCTTTACTGAATCTTTAATCATCGGCTTACCTCATTACCACATACATATCCGTGCACCTTGTCAGAGCCATTACAAACTGTATGGCCAAAGAACAACCTTCTTAAATGCTTTTATTTTCAGCCAAAAAAAAAAAAAAATCCAGTAGTTCTTCCTTTATTGCACTCTATAAAACTTCTTGTTGTAATCAAGAAGCCAATAAACAGTAATAGCTGAATATTCCTTTAAAATTTATAGTTTAACTCTTAAAATAAAATTTATATAGAAAAGGTATTATTTACAACCCATTCAGTAGTAATCAATCATTATGTACTCACAAACAATATTAAATAACTTGTATGCAGCAGTTTTCTTTATAGGGCAGAGGGGAATATTTCTCCTTAGCAAATATAATATTCCACTGTTAAAGAGCAATTCAAGTCAACTTTGGAGCAACTGTGATATACACAAATTTCTTTTAAGAAGCTCAAGATTCGTGTAGTGTAACAAGAATATATACAACTGTGTCCAGTGCATAGCTTAACAGCAGCATGTGAAAAGTCTATTATCTTGAATTGGCACACCATTACCTACAGGGAAATAATTTACCCAGAAAATGCAGTGTATTCAGAGAACACCGGTGAGGCACAGTAAAACAACAAGATGTAGTGTAACTAGGTATGTGAGGAATAAATAGCGGGATTTTGCCCTGGAGGTCAGCAGCTTAGAACAGTAAAGACTTCGCCCTCGAAGCCATCTTCGGAAGGAAAGGGCTCCTCCTTTCACCTGGTTAGGAAACAAAAAACATCAAATAAGTAATCATGAATACAAATGAGAAAAAGCTCCACTGCAACTTAGATTTCTGAGGCACTATAATCCTTTTGCCTCTGACGCAGCAATGGATGCCACAGCACAGGCTGTAAGCATAAATGATTTAAAGGCCAAAGAAAACAGCATTAATAAAAGGGGAGAGGAATGGATACAAGGTATTTGCATATTATTTAATTACATTTACATACTAGAGATGAAAATGCATAATTATATGCATACACATTTTATTTACTGGCCACATGTGTAATATAAATATGATTACTCACATTGCAATTTGGACATATGTAATGTGTTCTATGGCATGGTTTACACGGCTGCCTGTATTTGCCTCACCATCCACAACCCAAACAGAAAGAAATTAAGGACATTTTTTCAGTAAAATGTAGTTTCAGTAGTAGTTTGCTACTTTGAATGGATGCCTCTGTGGCCCACAATACCTAACAACAACAGAGTACTTCACAGTCAGCTTTTCAGAGACAAGGCGGATGAGACAAGTAGCTGCTTCATGCTGGTGTTTACATATAAAGAGGACAACCCAAAATCAGTGACTCCCAGTCACTCAGAAGGGAAATCCACACTCCAAGAACGAGTGACAGTTGAAAGAAAGGTATAGCAGAGGGAAGACAGAAAAAAGAAAGGGGTAGCATGAAGGAGATTATGCACTGTGCTGTCTTCAATCCAGTCTCCAACTAGCAGTACACAATATGCACACCACTTTTAAGTAGTTTATAATTCAGGGGTTTTAAAAAGCTTTCGTTTACTTACTTTTCGTACAATAACATGTTCACTAGGATTGATGATTAAGGCTTCTCTTTCCTCCTCACTTTCCATCTGAACAGTGTATTCGCTAGGTACAGACCTGTAACTGCTTACTTCAAATCTAGAGAAAAATTAAAGGGAGACAATGGAGTACTAAATTATCTGCTCTTTTAAAGTACCAAATTCACATAAGAAACATTATTTTGTATACTTACATTACTGGGGGAAGGTCCCCACAAAAAGCAGTAAGACTTAGTTTATGTTGCCATGTCTTTTTCAGTCTCTATTTGCAATCTATTCTCAAGGTGTTTTATTTATTCAGAATAACCCCCATCATCACTAGCTGATTGAAGAGCGATTTTCAGATGATGGTAGTGATGGACACTTTATGTAGGCAGATGGATAATGATATTTTAAATCCAAACAGTGGATGTACTAAAGCTGTAATATGTGAGGTTTTTTTCCTAACTCGGAAAAAAAGAAATACCACTCACTGCCAAGTCCAACATCTGAAGCAAGAAATGAAAGAAAAAAAAAATCCCAAAGCCCGTAACATTTCTTGATCCACAGAGTTAGACGTAGGGTTTTAACACAGTTACACATGTGTTTTCATTGCTTCAGCTATTGTGGACTCACAAACAGGTTCTATTATTTGTTTGTTCTATTATTTGCTCAGAAATCTAACACCCATAGGAAAACCTATCGCTAATCTCACTAAAGTAGAAGGCAAACAAAACATCTGACACTCCGTTTCCAGTTCTGTAGTACACTTTGCATTTACTCCAGGCATAGTGCAAATGAAAAGCAGAAGCGAAAGATGGCTTTGGCTCTCTGAACACGCAAGTTATTTCACACCCACATAAGGGTTCAATGCAGCAATCTGTCACATACTTCAAAAGTATAAGAGAAGAGAAAGAAATTTTACAGACGCTTTTTTTTCAAAAGAAAAAACACGCCCTGTTTTACGGACAGGAGTATTTTACCTGTTACTTCGCTCCTCAGAGAGTCCGAGAGCCTCTTCTGCAGCTTCTCTCCTCCTCTTCTCTTCTGACAGTGTTTCTGTCAGCTGTGAGAGCGCCTGCTGCACTGAATCATATTGTTGCTCAGTCTCTGCAAGCCTATGACAAAATGAAATCTGAAATCAGTATTTTACGTACTTAAAGAGTTAATTTCTTGTTCTTTTTTATTGAGGAATGTTCTTTTTTGTGATGAAGACTTAATTATAATGAGATGCTTTAGATTAGATATTGCAATAAAGTCACCGATAAGTATAGATCTTTAAAAAACAAACCACAAATATTACCAGATAATAATAATTCAAGAATATGACTACGATTCATTTAATCCACTGTAAATCCACTGCTTTCCCTTTTCTCCCAAAATGCCTTAGAGGGATAGAAAAGCATTACTTTCACACTTACAGCACAGCTGTCAGGAAAACAATATTGCTAATACACGCTCTCAGTCCTGACCTTTTTCTGAGTTCATTTAGCTCCATATTGTCTATTTCAACAATAACGGCAGATCTTTCCTGTGGCGCTCCAGGGGGAACTTCTGCTCTACTTTCATCCTAGAAAATATTAAAGGGGGAAAAAAAGCCAGTTACCATTTTTCTAGTTGCTAAAAATCTTTATTTCAATTAAAGAAGCCATAAGCACCACAAAGCAGTGGAACAAACCACTCTTTGTGCCATTTAATCTTTTAATTTCCGGAACTGCAATTTTCCAAACCTGTTTTCTAACAGAAAGTTGATGAAAAGTACTGCCTGCGTGTGCTGCAGGACTTGAAGGATACACGTACGCCAAATAACACAGCAATCCCTGAACAATAAGTGGAAGAAATGCATCTGCACATCCACATAGTAATATAGCACTGACCACAGTTTCATAAGTAACACAGCTATTCCACTAACAGAATCCGAGACAAAACACCTGCGTGGTATCGCACGATGCCATATAGACATGCCAGTTGACACAAAGGTAGCGGAAATATTTTGCACAGGATTGCATTCTTTTTCTCACATTTGTGGACTTCGTTCCAGGCACGTAATTTCTACTTTATATTTCCAGCCCTCATAATACCCCCTGACTATCTGGACTAGTTACTGTAGCTATAGCTGCCTAGGTCACTGCTATAGCATAACATGCACGGCAGAGCAGAAATTCCTGGACACGCAGTAGGACTAGGACAAGTCATGAGCAAGCTGGGATCACCAGGCAGGGTGGCACTGATTAACTGTTTGGGAGTAACGGCTATATGTAAGTGAAGAAGAGGTGATGCTGGGAGTCTGAAGTTTCCCTTTTATCCTCTCTCAGATAATCTATGCCTAACAAAGCTCAAAGCATCCCCATCAGCAATGTCTAAATTCAGAGCTAGTGAGCTCTAGGCAGTGCGGAAGCACTGGGAACTGTGGTTAAGCAGCCCCATGCTTTGCAGTCAATATGTGAAAGAGGTAGAATCCAAATGGTCCGTGAGATAAGAAGCGGGGGATTAATTTATTGTGTAGTTTACAGTTCTCCTTGTTTGTGTTTATTTCTGTTTATGGAAAAGTAAGGGTTGTTATATATGTATCCATATGATATTTTAGGGTCTTGTATTGATTGATAGTTACGGAATAACCAAGGCAGTACAGGAACACTTTTGAAAAATGAAGAGATCACAAAGGAGTAAGCCTACAGATGTATATGAGGGGTTGGCAAAGGGTACTGAAATGCTGAACTGGTGATATAGATCTCACTTCTGAAAATATTACTCAAACACCTTGCAAAATGATTCATGACTGCTGTGAAATTATTACTAAACTTTGCTGATCCAATGATTAGTGATCATCCAATTATCTCTGCCAGCTGTAGACCAACTCAAGATGATACTTCAAAACAAAAAAGCATGTATAAACAGCTTCCTTAAATGAAAAGTCAAATAAAATCAGCTTTACAACAATAAAGACAGTTATCTTCAGCACATCATGGGCTAGCAAAAGTACTGAATCAGTACAACAAAAAGTATTTACTTCATTTTTAGCATGAAAACCAGAAAAGCGTAAGTGCAGAAGAAAAAAACCCCTAAAAACATTGCCATATATTTGTTTACCTGAACAGTGCCTTGGAAAGACGTCACTTGCATGGTCTGATACTCCCTCTCCAGTCTTAAATAACGATTTTGCAAGTCAGTGTAACGAAGCTGGTTATCCCTTAGAGTCTGCGAAAGTGTCTTCAACTGGGCAGACAAGACGGCATTCTCTTCTGCTGACTGCACAACCTGAAAGAAAGTAACATTTAAATAAATAAAAATTAGGAATTATCTCCTCCAGGAAATTACTACAGATTTGAGACCTGCTGTTGAAAACAACTGAGTATTAGTTTCAAAATTGCATCAACTTTTTTGGCAAGCTCACAGTTTGGTAAGATTTAACTAGTTGTTTTATGAGCAACGGAAATAATGAAACCTGAGGATTGATTTTCCCTGTCATCAACATGCCCAAACCAGAAACTCCGGGTTTCAAACCCCAATGCTTTCCTCCCCATGTTTGCTACGATTTCACCACCTGGCAAAAGACAGTAGACGTAGCTGCTGCTTCAGGACAATGCATACAGCCAAGTAAGCCTGATAACACAAACATGTTCACCAGGCAGCCCAGGAATGCACAGCAGTCGAGTTTTCATCTTTTCAAAAAACAGACCATAACTGGGGTCTCCACCCGTTACCCAAACACTCATCTTCACTTGTAGGAGCTTGAGATTTCTACACCTGTTTCAAAGTTTGGTTAAAACTGTTACTAGGTTTATAAAATGTTTGGGTGAAGGAGTGAAAAGAGACACAATGACAGACGAAAGGTAACATAAAACTAATTTCCTTCCAACACCAGGCCACACAAAGAGAGATAAGCATTAAGGGAATTTCCAAGAACGTTTACAAACTTCTGCAAAGGAAACAGAACACAAACACACATGTGCATGCGGACACAAACACACACTCACCATCTTAACAGCCACAAAAGGGTTCATTAAGAAACTGTAAGGAAACATTTTTGAAGGTATTTAAAATTTGCTGCGAGATAGCTAAAATCTTGTTCCAGCTAAGACAGACTTCTGTCTATAATGAAAAATACTTTACTCTGAGGAGAAGTTCAGCAATGCCCCATCAATCTCTTCAGAATGCAGATTCAAATAAACCTTTCTCTGTCAAACAACAAGTCAGGAAAGCCTGACAGAAAGATAACACTGACATTTAGTTTGCAATTTCTAGTCTGAGCCAACAGGGCTGTTTTGAAGAATCTAAGTCTTAAAGCACTCTAACTTTCAATTATATGAGACACCGCCAATTTAGCAGTATTTCTATGTTGATACCAGCTCAGATTCACATGAGCTATTTAGGATCACAGCTGTTGTTCTAATTTACCTTTGAATTAATCTGCTGAAAATGCAGATCCTTCTGGTGTATCTCCTGAAGACAGTGCTGCAGTTCATTTTGAAGCTGATTCTTCTCAGCTAAGACGTGTTTGATTTCCTCCGGCATGTCTGCGCTTCCAGCGAGGGAGGCAGTTTCTAAAACCTTAAAAAGTATTAGCATATTCAGGGTAAATGGTATAGGAGTGCTCTAAATAATATACAACTCCAACATTAAATATACATATGGACTACATAATAATTTCCTTTTCACAAGATCATTTCCTCTCACAAGTTAATACCACATTTGCAAGAGACTTTATATAAAAAAACCCTTCTCCTTAGTGTTTTCAACCTAAATAATTCAATTAAAAAAATAGAAAATTACCATGAAAAGGCAACCCAACTTAATTTTTAATTTGCAAATAGTGTGAAGCACAAAAAAAAAGGAAAAAACAGAAAAAGCCAGATGAATATAAAACACCTTTCAAAAATTATTTTCAAACTAATAGCATATGGTATTCGTGACTTGTAGAAGAACAGCTGTTTTGTAAATACAAGTTTAAAGCTGAAAGTCCATTCTGGGAAAAAAAAAAAACCACCCAACTTATCACTGATTCACAGCTTTGGCCTTCTTTATCTCTGGCAGGTCAACATTTTGATGTTAATCTCCAATAAGGGAGGGAAGTGTGCCATCTCTAATGCTTTATGGAATCTATTTTCCTACACAATCATGAAATAAAGACTCCTACCACATAAAATATTCCATAACCCAACAGACATTACTGTTCAATAGCTTTTATTTGTGATTTTAATCACAGAAAATGAAAGGCATATGAGACACAAACTTGACCAACCAAAACATCGTTTTTAATGAAATTAAAAGGAATACGGTTTACTTCCTTTGGCACAGAAAAGGCAAATAAGAATATTATTCTAAAATAACACTTTCCTTGAACCTTTAACGACAGTTTACAACAGTAGACACCAGTTGCCAGACCGGGTCTCAGCTGCTGCCTTTCTAAATCTAGCATTTTGTTCCTGGCCGAAGCGAACTCCAGCTGCTTCAGGGGAAGGGCAAGAACACTTCCATTAGGCACATCTCTCCCTTCTCCCCCCGATTAGGTCCTGTTCTAATCTGCAGTATTTAGGGATTGATTTAGGCTCTGAACAATGAACTTTATTAGAGCTTTAAAATTTGTTGGCATCAAGTATACAAATTCTGAAAACTGCTGTCAATGTAAACTACCAAGTTCTTTTTTGATCCTCTTAAAAACTGTGTCCCTGAAAATAGGTTGCAGCTGTAATATAGCTGAAAAAATGTTCACATTACCTGAGAGAGCACATCCTTTTACTAGTTTTGTATTTGTGACCTAATGTCCCCTATTCTGGGTTTACAAGAAGTGAGAGTATAGATTCTCATTTCACTTACAGCCCACAGTACTAGTAGGTTGGGTTTTTTCCCCTCTCATTTATTTCTTTCTTAATGTAAACAATCCCAATCTTTCTTAGAAGTTTTTCTTTATCATGCTTTCCACCTCCCTCCTTTGAAACTTTTTTGTATTGCAATGTCATACTTCTGTGAAGCTGAGGTGAAATGTACTACAAATTATTTACACTCAGTTATGTTTTCTGCACCATTTTTCCTACCGTTTCTTCAACATTCAAATAACTTATTTTATTTAGACTGGTTTTCTAAAAAGAAGATATATGCCAGTCATCCTGTTTGTCTATCTGTTCCCCCAATAATATTTGCATCAGCTAGCCAATTCTAAAACAAGATTTTAAAAGGTTCACGTCTCAAAAAATTATGATGCTTCTACACTGGGGGAACTTCTGAACTGGGGGAAGACAGATCCAACTTGATATTACCTATTGAGAGAAAAAGAAATAGGCAGAACACAGCTGTAGTACAGGCTGTCTGGCAGGTGATTACGTCAATCAGCATGCGAGGACTCAGTGACAATAAATACATTGCCGGCATCCTACATGTAATAGTACAGCATCCTATTCTCTTTCGAACAAGTGTGCTATAGGAACAAGTAACAACACTGGTGTTATAATAGTGTGAACAGTAAGAGACTCATGATAGATATGAAACTGACACAAGAAGCCAGAATTATATTCCCACTTTACGGACATAACGTGTTTCATCTCAGCTATGACATGAGAAGAGTTCCTCCTTGAGTTGCCTGAAAATTCCCTATCCTCTTCTTGATTTGAAAGAATCAACTGAGAAACCTGTAAATTGTTCTTTTTACCCCTTCCAGTATGTGTGTCTCTTTATCAGCACCCGGTCTGCTGTTGAACCATGTTTGAATCTTTTTTTTGTTTTGGTTTGGTTTTTTAAATGTCTTTGTATTATATTCTGGATTTAACTAATCTAAGATAGTAACTTACAAGATTACTTAAGTAATCTACTAACATTAGCAACTCAGCAACAAGCAAATACCATTACCTTACAGTGTAACCACAGCAAATTGTTACTCCTTTTTGACTAAGAATCAGTAACCATTATCAGTTCGTGACCTTCGCAACCATTTCATTTCTTTCTGCAGGTGCTTTCCATGTTTTTAACCATTAAAATACACCACACCAGTGAGTTTTCTCTGTTATTTTCTCAACAGATGAGAAACTCATTATTTTTCTTTGTTTAAAAGAAGTTGATCAATATATCAGACTCCATTAAAAAGTGTTTTTAGTAATTGCAACTCATTTGCTTGGAATAGTTGTAACTTGCTGATTTGACCCCAGGCAACACTGACATACAGGTAACACACTCATCAGCCTTCCATACTTCACTACCATATGCTGTGTAGTTCTCATTTGGGAAGCAGGCTGCAAATTTAATACAATAAACTGATGGAAGTAGATTCGTGCCTCCTGCTACATTTCATTTGTTTACCTTGACGGGGTAATTGCTGCCAGCAGAGACTGATTTCTTAACAATCATGTCTTGTTGCAGCTTCTGTAGTTCTGCAATCTGTCGGTCTTTCTCAGCAACTGTGACTTGACATTGATTTCGCAGTGCCTGGGACTCTGAGAGGAGGAGGTTGTTTTCCATTCTGAACATAAAATATTAGACTCAACGTTATATGATAATATACTACATACTAGTGAATGAAAAGGATAAAGCTGTACTCACTGTTATTTCTGAAATAAATAATGGTATTTTTGAACGGTTATATGCAAATATGGAGCACTATATCAACATTCTCAATACATACTTCAGTTTAAAGACACCTGCTAAAAAAAAAATATATCAGAAAATAAAGCCTGGAAAGTGATAACGTCATGTTTGCTTCATTGGCTTAGAAATAAGAGAAGTTAATTGGCTGTAAAGATACTAACATCTGTTAACACAGTACATGCTTCAGCACCTAAAAAATAAGGTCACGCAGCAAAGAAACTCTAGGTCGCAGTCGTGTAGAGTGCCGCACAAGATAGCCAGCCTACCCTATTGCAAGTACACAAGTTTGAAAAGGAATACCCTAGACTCAGAAGACTGAAATGAACAAACATACCACATCTCCAGAAACTGCTGTCATACACAGGCAATACCACAAAGGGCATAAAAGTAATTTAAATCCTTTTGAATTCAATTTAATATATGGGTTTGAAGTTTGGGGAAAAAAAATGGAAAAAGACTATTCATGCTGTTCACTGGTTAAGTCTACAAGTTAGAATGAGGTTTGAGTTTTTCATGCTAACTTGCTCACATTTGCAAAGATAAATGTGGGGCTGGCCTTTTGATCTACACCCCCTCCCCCAAGAGCTTCTAGTATAAAACAGATATTATCTTACACAGACTTTAATTAGAGATCTAGAAGTGGCACTAGGGACAATAAAATGCCGTACGGCACTAGGATACTGCCTACTGACCTCAAACTCAAACACAATTATCTTCACTGAACTGATCATAACGTGCTTTCGCATTTCAATCATTTGCACAAGTTTAAAAGCCTGAACGGTAACAGCAGTCCAAGATGACCAAATCTTGATCTGCCTCCACTGAGTGCCACTTAAAAATGCCTACTGCCTTCTTTGAAGCAGACCTCATGATGCATTCACCAAATCAGGCCCAAGGTGTCACATTATTCATTTGTCACAGATGATGCAAGATGTGAACAGTGCTGAAGCGGACTCTTGAATCTACAAAAATAATGGTCAAATGTGAAATGAAGTTAATTTTCAACATGTAGTTGGGCCAAATACGCAACACCTCAGACATCTTTTAAAAAAAGAGATTTGGAGGGCAATGTTCAGCCATATCAATCGTTACTCTAAGAAGAGAATATAATACCAAGCATTGAAATAAGATTCTTAAACTGTAGTTCCATATATCCAAGTCACCAACAGAACAGAAAACATTCAATTAAGACTGCCTGAAACTTTACATAAACAAAGAGACCATTACATAAAGATAGAAGGATAACCACGAACAAAGACAACTCTGTGGAAGCTGATTTCGCACATTACAGAAATACTCTTATCCTACTTCCTGCTAAACTATACATAATTTTGGTTTTGTGTCAGCTTTATGTCAGGTTGTGAAGTCACTGAAGAACTCTAAACAAGCGCCACATGTACTATTTGTTAATTTTAACATTTATACCTTAATCCAGCAAGCTCATTCTGGTATGTTGCAATCTCTCTCTCAGTTTCTGCTTGGAAGGCTTTTGTCTGATGCAATGCCTTCTCCAAATCATCGACCTTGGTCTTCAGTTTTGATATTTCAACAGCTGCAAAGCTGGCTCCTTCTTTAGCCTATGTTTAATAAACACGATTAGTGAACTGGAATGAAAACTATATGGTTGAAGTTTTATTAGTGCTAGAATTCTAATTACAGAATAATGTTTTTTCCCCCATTTGCTCCTGTTTAACAGGATATTTACCTAAACTCCCAAAATTGTAAGCACACCTTCTCTAGTCACCCAATGTTTTCTCAGCACTCACATAATTTCAAAGTTAAACTTCAGAATCCAGTGTCTCTAAGCATTCTCTGCATAAAAAAAAATTACAAAGTGATGTAGCTAATTAAAACTTACCGATCTTTCCCTATTGTTCTGAGGCATATCCAAATTACTTTTAAAAGAATCTATCTCACTGATGCTGTTGCAACCAATGGGAAATGAAGCTGTGCCCTGTTTTGTTTCAGAAGTTACCTTCTGATTGCTGAGTTCCTGCAGCAATTTGTCTCGGTCATCCTGAAGACTGGCCATAGCCTTGGAAAACGCTTCAATCTGGTGAACATAATTCCCACACTCAGAAGAGAGCCTGCTCATCTCCATCTCACGACTAACAAACGTCCTACAGAGATTTTCAATTTCATCAGCAATCTGATCGAGTGTAACCTTATCTGCAGCATCAAAAATAACACGATTCAGAAGAGAATTTTCTTTGAGCATACTGATAAGATGTAATTTAAAGCCATCCAATTCAGCTTCGAGTTCATCTCCTCTCTTTTTTTCAGTTTTGAGTTCAGATATGTATTTGCTCTGAAGTACCTTTAAGTCCTCTATTATCCTATCTCTATCATTTTGCAGAGCAGTCATTGCTTTCCCAAAGGCCTCATTTTGGGACCTCAGCTCACTATTTTGAGATTGAACTTCTAATATCATCTTCTCTGCAAAAGCACCAGGTTCATCTCCATGTTCAAGTGTCAAAAGAGTCTTACTGTATTCTTCATCTGCACCCTTAGTATTTCCGCCTCTTGATTTCTGGAGTTCTTGAATCTTCTTCGGAAGATTTTCTCCATACTGTCCATTTGATACACATTCTTTTTTCTGAACGCTATCACTAGTTCGCAGTTTCTCTCCAGATTCAGAAACAAGTTTCTCTTTGTTTAATGATGCAATTAAAGATTCCAAATCATTTACTTTAGACACTAATTTTTTATTTTCATGTTCCAGAGATACAACAGTATCCTTTTGCAGTTCATTGGAAAGTTGCATTTCTTTTATTTGTTTTTGAAGATCGTACTTTTCTCGTTCAAGGCTTTTAATACAATCCAATTTCTGCTTAAGTAAGTCTTTCAACTGATGGTCTTTCAGAGATAAAACTTGGTTAAGATCCTCCCTATACTTTATCAGCTGTGCACTTAGCATTGCATTTTCAGAATGAAGATCATCTATCTGATTGAGCAGTATCCTTAATTCTTGTTTCAAAGCATTATTCTCACTTGCATTGCCAACTATAAGACTGTCCCGCTGATTTAAGACATCTCGGTGAAGATGTTCCAGCTCTTTGTATTTAGAAAAAAGATCATCCCGATCATTCTGAAGAGATGACATTGATTTTTTAAAGGCATCTATTTCACTGGCAATTGCAGCCTTATCTTGACCTGCTTTGTCTGCTTTCATCTGGAGATTTCTCAATTCGTTTTCCATCCTCTGACAGGACTCCTCAGATTGTTGTCTCTCTATCTGCAAAGACCTTAACTGAAGTTCATACTCTTTGATTTGTTTTCTATGTTGAGTCTGTACCTGAATCAGATAGTCAGAAATTTCATCACCTTTTGAAGAAATGAGTAAGGAAATTTCTTTGTCTTTATTATTTAACATGATCTTCATTTGCTCAGAAATGGTAATCTGCTTTTGCAATTCAGCATTAATTTTTTCCTTCTCAGCTAGAAGCTGCTGCAACTCTTGTTCCTGTCTTGTAAAATTACTTTCCAGAGTTTTTATCTCTCTTCCTGCACTTTTACTATTCTCTATGAGATGATTAAGAGAATTATTTTCTTTAAGGAGTGCTTGCAAAGCTTCTTCTTTGGACTGAAGAACACTCTCCAATTCTTGCTGCCTGTTAAAAAAAACTGTATTTTCTTCTTTTATTCTGCAGAGCTCTTCATAGCATTGTGTATCAACAGATTTTTGCCTCAAATACAGTTCATCCTTTGTTTCCTCTACCACAGAATATTTGATATTCAGTTCTTGAATCTGAGTAATTTTGTCTTTCAATTCATCTTGTAAAGACGTTATTCTTTTATTACTGTCTTCTATTTGTTTCTCTTTATTTTGGATGGCCTCTTTGAACTGCATTTCCCAGGTTTTCATTTCAGTGATTACCCTGTCCCGGTCATCCTGAAGAGAGGACATACACTTTGTAAAAGCAGCTAATCGTGCCAAAGCCGCATTCAAATCTGCTTGAAGTCTCTTGTTTTGAGAGTCCTTAATGCTAACTTCGTCTTGCAAACCATGAATCTCACTAATTGCCCTATCTTTTTCTCTCTCAAGGGCACTGTGTCTTTCTTCTAGGTTCAAAATTTCTCTTTTGTGAACCGATTTTAATTGTTGAAGATTAAATTCCAATTCTCTCTCATATTCTCTCTTTTGAACGTGTAG
The DNA here is from genome assembly GCF_965638725.1 of Aptenodytes patagonicus. Taxonomy (NCBI): domain Eukaryota; kingdom Metazoa; phylum Chordata; class Aves; order Sphenisciformes; family Spheniscidae; genus Aptenodytes; species Aptenodytes patagonicus. The sequence continues at coordinate 2,860,489 of NC_134955.1, read as the reverse complement.
CTCGTCTTCTTTCTTCTTCAGTTCTTTTCTCCAATTTAGATTCTCATCTGTAAGCCTGCCCACTTCATTCTTTGACTGAGCCAACAAGTTCACCTGTGAAGAAAGCTTTCCCTTGAGCTGATATATTTCTTCACTTGACTTCGCAAGCTTTTCTGACGTATTACTTAAGTCCTTTTCGAATTTTTCACTTTTTGACTGTGACAGTTTCACAGATCTTTCCAAATCCAGGATCAGCTCCTGGAACTTTATAGAATCCTTTTGCAAATGGCTGATCTCCTGCTGTTTCTCCTTTAAGAGTTCTTGCAATTCTTTTGTTTTGTTTTTACTCCCATTATTATCCCTCTGAGCACTTTTCACCTTCTCCTCAAACATTTTTACAAGATGTAACTGTTGTTCTTCTTTTTCTCTAATCATGTTACATTTTTCTGCCTTTAATTCTTCCAGTTGCTGTAACAGCACGTTATTCTGTACCTGTGCTGATTTCATTCTATCAGTAAGATGATCAACTTTTTTAACATGATTAAGCAATTCTGTCTCAAGAAATTCTCTCTCATTCTTTACTTTGTAAGAACTTTCTTGTGCATTTTCTAATTCTTCCTGTAACAGACATTTATCATCCTCTAAAATCTTTACTTTTTCATTTAGACTAACAATTTCTTGTGTAAGACTTTTACATTCCATGTCCAGCTTTGTTAGACAATGATTCTTATGGTCCAAAGATTTTTCAGTTTCTTTTGCTTTTTCTGAAATTAATTTTCTTTCTTGTTCTAGGACAAGCACATCTTGTTCTTTTTCAGAGAGTTTATCCTTTAACACATTAGCGTCCTTTAACAATGATTCATTCTCATGTAATGCATCATTGATTTTAGATTGCATATCATTTTGGTACACTTCCATTTGAACTTGGAGCTCTCCCAAAGCTGCTTTAGTTACAGTGATGTTGTTATGAAGAATATCATTTTCATTCTGAATTTTCTCTAAAGCCTGCTTTAAATTTTCAGAAGTTTGTTTCAGTTGCTCATTTTCCTCCATTAGCTGATGATTCTGTTCAGTGAGTTCATGGAGACGATCCTGGTGTTCTTGCATCCTTGCCTCTTGCTCACGTATCTGCCTTTCTGCTTTACTTTGTAATTCGTCAACTTCCATTTTCTTGGATTCACCAAGTTGTTTCAGTTGATTCTTAATAACCTCATTTTCATCAATGAGTTTTTGTAAATGCTTCTCGAGAGCCTCCTTCTCAGATTCTCCTTCCCTGAGTTTTTGAATAGCCTCTTGCTTCTCTTTTCTACTGAGATCAATAACTTGCCTCATATCTGCTATTTTACTACTGATATTCTCATACGCCTGAAGAAGTGATTCATACTCCTGCTTTAATTCACTATGTTTAGCCTTCCATCCTGTTAATTCAACTGTCTGAGAATCTTTTAAGGTATTCAGCTGGAAAGAAAAGGCCTCTTTTTCCTGAACTATCGTCTCCATGGTGGATTTAAGACTTTCACATGCCGCGGTGAGGTTTTCGTTTTCAGTCAACAGCCTAGCGTTTTCAGAAACAAGGCTTTCCTCTTCAGACAATGCAGAAGCAGTACTTGAACTTTGTTTTTCTCTACCAAGCTCTAACAAGTGTTCAAGCATACCTGTCTTGTTCACCAGTTCTTCTCTTTCCAACATCAGCTTATCAATCTGGTCTTTTAGACACTTATTTTCTCTCAGGGCTTCTTTACGTGATATTAAAGCCGCCTGTAATTTTCTTTGAAGGCGCTCTCTGGACTTCTCTTCTGCTATAGTTCTTTGCTCTTGTGGTTTAGAATCATTTACATTTGCAGTTTTTGCCAGCGGCTCTTCAATCATTCGCATTTGTTTCTGGATTTGACATTCTGTTGCTTCTCTCAGTTTAGTTTTCCTGGAGTAATCAGTCTCTGACAGTTGAAAACGTGTGCCTTTACCTTGTAACTTTCCTTGAAGGGAATTACTTTCCGAACAAAACTCTCCCAATTCTTTTTCAGTATCATTTTCTTCCTTAAGCTCTTTGCATGACACCACAGGTCTACTCATCTCAGCCTTCTCACGTAGCATACATAGCTCTGTCAGAAGTTTTTTATTTTCTTCACTGAAATGTTTTACCTCCTTTTTCATATTAATTAGTTCCAAACTGGACTTTTCTAAACAACTGAGAAGTTTCTCTTTTTCACTCTTCATTTCTTCAAATGCCGTTTTGTAATGGCGGGCTGCTTCTTGGCCCTCCTTTATAGCTTCATTTAATAATTCCTTCTCCAGATCAAGTTTATCTTTGAAATTGGTAAGTGAACAACGCAATGCTTCTATTTCCTCATTCTTTTCTGCAACCTCCTTCTTACCTTCAATTCTCAATCTCTGCAGTTTCTCCTGGCTCATCTTGTAATCCTCTTCACTTTTTTTAATAAGTGCTTCTTTCTCATTATTCACGTGTTCAAGCGCTGTCTTAATGTCTATAGCTTCAGCCTCATATGCTTTCAGCTTTTTCTGCAGCTGCTTTATGTCCTCCAACAAGCTGCCCTTACATTGCTCCTGGTACTGCTCCTGCTGCCTCAAAGAGTTTAAGCTGACTGTTTCTTCTCTTTCATCACCAAATTCAACTGATATTTTTCTCAACTCTTTCTTTAACATTTCTGTTTCCTCCTGAAGTTTTGCATAATTACTTCTTAGTTCTTTTAACTCAGCGTCTTTACTTGCCACTGAAGTGATCATGTTTTCTGACTCTTTTAAGGATGCAACCTGAACCTTGCTTCTTGGTTTGTCCGATTCCAAATTCCTTAGGTCAGCTGCTTCTTCTCCCAGCACTGCCTTAGGTGAAGCCAGCTCTTTCCCTAGAGGGTAGTCTCCTAACTGAAGGAAGTCAAGTTCTTCACATTTTGTTTGAAGAACTTCCCAGAGTGCTTTATGTTCTTGTTTGAGTTGCTCAAGGTGGTTTTTTTGTTCATCAAAATCTGCTGCAAGTTTAGTGTGCTCTTCCCTTTCTTTCTGAAATTTTTTTATATCTTCCTTCCTGACCAAAAGCTCCCTTTCTAAGGCTTCTTTTTCTTCTTTTAATTGATTCATGACACTCATGTCATTGTTGGGGTCCAGACACTTCTTCCTGTCCCCACCACTTAAACCAGGCTCTTCTGAACTGGAATTTTTCAACAATTCTTCCTTCTTCTTAACTTCAGACTTCACCTTTTCAAGAGCTAAGAGCAGCTGAGAACGTTCCTCTTCATATGCACTTGCTTTTTCATCAAGCATAGATTGCATATGAGCAAGCATGCAGTCCTTCTCCTCTAAAGATTTTTGGTTCTGCGCACATGTATTTTGTTTATCAGCAATGACATCATTTAGTTCTGCAATATTGTCCTGAAGTTCCTCTAAATAAGCAGCTTTTGAAGACAAGATTTCAGTCAAGTCACTTATTTTGGCATCTTTTTCTAAAAGTTGTTGCTTCAAAGTTCCAAGATGAGACTTAAAATCTTTATTTTCTACTTCAACTAGTTTCAGATTGTCTGTTAACTCATCAACTTTCTTCAACAGCTCCTCTGCTTTTTTTTTCTCTTTTTCTATTTCTTCCTGTCCACTCTTTTCTAGTTTTCCAACTTTTTGCATTAGATCTCTTCTTATTATCAAGGCTGCTTGAAGTTTCTTTTTCAGATTCTCTTTTTCCTTGCCCATTTTCTCAAGATTAAACTGCATCTCCTCTTTTTCATTCATTAAATCTTTGAACACAGCTTCCCTACTGCTTAACATAACCTGACTATGCTCCAGCTCTTTCTTACAATTCTCAAGTTCCTGCAATACCCGTTTTAGCTCTCCCACAGAACTATTATGAACAGCTTCGAGGTCTTGCAGTTTGGTATTTAATGTGTTTCTCTCTTCAGAAAAATTCAGCATTTCATTAGACAATGATTCCATGATCTGGGTAACAGAACAGTCCTTTTCTTTCAGTTGCTGGCTTAGACCAGAAATTAAATCCTTCTGCTGATTTACCTGGGAAGTTAAGTTTTCGATGAGTTGATCTTTTTTTCCCATTTCTTCAAGGAGACTTGCTACTTTTTTACCTTCAATGTGCAGTTTTTCTTGACTGGTTCTTACTATTTCTTCTGATTTATTTATCTTGTCTTGAAGAAACTCAACCTGCTTATTTATTTCTGCAAAAGATTCCTCCCTTTCTTGCAAGAGAGACTGTTGTTTACATAATGTTTCCTTGACTGCGACCATTTCTTTTGACAGACATTCAATTTCAGATTTGTATTTGCCCTTCATCTTTTCAATATCATTCTGCAGCAACTCCTTCTGCTTCTCAAGTGATTGCATACTTTTTAATTCATCTTTCATGGTGTCTATTTCCTTTTGTTTTTCTAAAAGCACCAGTTGCAATTGTTCTCCTTCTGTTTCTTTGCTCAAAATAGTGGTTATCAGAGTGGAGAGTTTTTCCAACTGAATTTTACTATCAGCTAGCTGCAGTTCAGAATCTGAAGTCTGTGCCTTTTCTTTACATAAAAGCCTACTACTAAGTAATGGAGATAAGCTTTGAGTTAATTCCTCTTTTATAAGACCCAGCTCTTGCTGCAAAGACTGGATTTTGTTATCCTTTGATTTCATTTCACTTTCTAAACTGCTCAATTGCTCAGTAAGATTATTATTTTGTAAAGTTGCCCTATCAAGTTCCGTCACCCATTTGCTCTCTGACTCAAGCAGACTTTGTTCTAGAGTTTCAAATTTAAGTTCTAGTTTAGAAAGTTCTTCACCCTTCACACTAACCTGCATCTGTAACTTCTCTTTTTCAGTCTTCATCTGCAGTTTGACAGCATCTATCTGCATTCTTGAATAATTCTCGCTGGTTTCTAGTTTTTCATTGATTTCTTGGAGCTCTTCCAATTTCTTTTGCAAATGATTTTGAGATGTAGCAAGTTGTGCGTTTTCAGCCATCAGTTTATCAGCATCTTCTTGCAACCGATTTTTTTCTTCCTCTAAAGACTCTACCTGGCACTGCAGACTAACTATTGAAAGCGCATTGTCCTGGCAGTCTTGAGACGATTTGGAATTTACATTGTTCAACTCTAACTTCAAACATGCTATGTTATCTGCCTGTTCAGTGCACTTCACAAGCAGAGACTTCACAGACAAATCTTTTTGCTGTAGCTGTTCTTCCCATGTACTTATTTGGTCTAGTGCTTTTTGATGTTCGTTTTTAAGCGAGTCAAGTTCAATTGTCAAAGAATCAATTTTCTTCTGATTAATATCAAGCTTCTCGTTCTTTTCCTGAAATTCCTTAGTAAGGTTTTTCATGGCTGTACCACTTTTCTCTAATTTTTCTCTGAGAACCTCAATCTCACTAGAAAGAACATTAACGTTGCTATCTGCCAACTGTATACTGGTATCTTTCTCCTTTAAAGAATTAAGCAGTCCAGCAATGACGACTTCTTTTTTCTCAAGAGCTGCATTCAACTCAGTTCTATGTTCATACTGTGCTTCAATTTTCTCCTGAAGAGATAAAAAGGCACCTTCTCTCTCATGGACTAGTTCTTTAGATTTCTGTAGTTCTTGTGTTAGTTCATGTACCTGACTTTTGAGCTGAGAAATTAAATTTGTCTTCTCTTCATCTTTCCTTGCTTTCTCCTTCAGAGTTTTGAGGAGACTTTTATTTTCCTTAAGAGATGACTCCTTTTCTGATAAGGACTGGTCCATCTCAATTATTACATTCTTCTGATGTTGTATTTCTTTTTGTAAATTCACTTTCACTTCCTCCAGCTCTACCACCTGTTTCTTTAAGACCTCACATTCATTCTCTTTCTCTTGAAGTTGCGTCTTTAAATTCTCACTAGATAGTGAAATATTGTTGATGGTTAATTCTTTTTCTGAAACGAGTACTTTTAATTGTTCCGCTTCAGAGGCTAGAAGCTCCAACTGTTTCTGCTGCAAAACAGAAGACGCCTGTACCTCAGAAAGCTGTGCTTTTAAACTGATGTATTCATCTAACTTTTGTTTTAAAGATTCATCCTTCTGTATAATTGAATCATTCAACTGGGATGATTTTTCCGTCACATTTCTAAGCTGATATTGAAGGTCAGAAATAACCTCCATATTCTCAGACAGTTGAACCCTAAGTACATCAGACTCTTCAGATTTATCTTTTAATAACTGTAATTCTTGGGCTTGCCTCTTAAATTCATTTTCTTTTTCCTGCACTGCATGTCTAAGCTGGCTGATTTCAAAACCTAGGGCTTGTATTTGGTTTTGCAGATCTGAAATGATTTGCATATATTGCCCTTCTCCTGCCATTTTACTCTCTTTCATCTGCTGAATCAAAGCTTCCTTTTCAGAAAGGAGAGTTTCTTTTTCGTCAAAGACAATTTTTAAGTTTTCCTTTTCAATCAAGAGGCCATCAATTTGGTCCTTCAGAGCTAAAATATTATGACTTTGTTGGGACAAGTGTGAGGTTAAAGCAGCTACTTCATCTGACTTTTTCATTACCATAACATTAACTGTTTCAATGTCTACTTTCAATTTTTCATTTTCTAGAGCTGCTGTATGTGCTTGTTGCCTTGCTGAAGTAATTTCAGACTGTTGCTGTACCAACTGTGACTGAAGAACTTCACATTCACGTGACTTCTCGCTCAATAAGCTTGAAAAGTCCTCCTTTTCATGCTTAAGCACATCCACTTCTTTGCTTAATAGCTGTAGCTTATTATTTAACACTGTACTTTCTCCCATTTTTTCAGAAACTTGCCTATGAAACTTCTCAAGTTCTGAACCCTGACTTTTTACAGTCAGGTCTCTTTCCTCTACCAACTGAGATAACTTTGTTTTTTCATCTTTAAGACTTTTAATTTCATCCTGCAACTCTACAATACAAAACTTACTCTCTTCCATTGCCTTACGTAATGAATCATTTTGAAGGATTTTCTCTTCTAGAGACCTGTTCGCAGCTTCAAAATCCAAAGTTGCAATATGAATTTGTTCCTGCAGTAGTAAATTCTTTTCCTTACTATGGCTGAGCTCTTGGATTAGGCTACTGCATTCAGATAACTTATTATTTAACATTTCTTCTTTCTTTATTTCTTTGTCTCCAGTATCCTTCAGCTGAATGAGAAGTGATTGCATTTGTTCATGCAACTGTTGTGTCTGTTCCTTGCTTTCAAACAACTGATCAGCTAGCACGTTACATTCCTTTGTTTTCTCCTGCAGCTGTTCTGCAACTGAATTTTCTTTTTGCTTGGCAAGTATTGAAAGTTGTTCAATCTCTTTTGCCAGAGTGTTTTTATCACAATTTAGTACTGAAAGAGTTCTTTCGTACTCAGCAGTGCTAACAGAAAACTTATTCTCTATTTCTGCCACAGCCTGGATTTTCTTTAACAATTCACACTCTTTTACATCCAGGAGTTTGGATAAATTCTCATTTTCACTGATCAGCTGTTCCTTCTCTTTTTGCATGACATCTATACTTTTTTTCAGATATTCATTTGCTTTTATTTGCTCTGCCAATTTTTCTTCTTGCCCTTCAAGATCTGCCTGCAATTGCTTATTAGCTGAAGCTTTCTCCCATGTCTCTATTTCCATCTTGTTAATTTGTTTATGTATTTCATTTAATTGGTTATTAAGTTCTTTGCAACACGTCTCTTTGGCTTTCAGATCTCCAGTTAATTTAAGTTTAGTCTCTTCATTTTGCTGCTCCAAAACCCCAAGCTTCTGCTCTAATGAAATAATGAACTCTTGTTTCTCTTGTAATTCTTGTTTAATTGTTTCCTGATGTTCGGTATGTTCTATAAGCTTCCTAGATAACTCAGCCAGCTCCTCATCTTTTTTAGCATTTTCCAAAACCAGTTTGTTATATGCATCTTTAATTGATTTTAACTCATTTTCAAGTGTCTGTGCTTTACTCTCTTTCTCTTTAAGCAAATTGTTCCATTTTTCCTTTAGAGTATTGTTTTCCTCAAGCTGAGATTTCAAATATTCGGTTTCTTTTCTTTGTTTATCCTCAGTTTCTTGTAGCTTTTCAGATGATTTACTGATTTGTTCTTTCAGCAAAGTAATTTGTGACTCACACTCCGCAAGTTTGTTATGATATGCAACATTGCTGGCTTTGATTTCAGAACGGAGATCCTTAATTGTAATGCTGTTCTCACTGCTTTGTCTTATTAATTCCTCATTTTCTTTGGTTTTAGCTTCATTCTCAACTCTAACTCTTTCTAGCTCTAGCCTCATCGTATTACTTTGCTCAGAAAGGACAGATATCTTCACGCTTGCATCTCTTACATCAGCTGTTTGTACTTCTTTCAGTAAATGAGCTTCCCTTTCAGCCTTTGATAAAGCCTCTTCCATCCCTCGTATTTCTTCCTCTTTGCATTGCACTTGACGCTTCAGGATGATAACCTGTTCAGAATATTCCGTCATATTCAAAGACAGGACAGACATCTCCCTGTCTTTTTCTGCCAGTGCTTCTTTAAGATTATCAATTTCTCTTTCACGTTTCTGGAGATCTTGAATAAGTTGAGATCTTTCCTCTAAATGGCTTGTATTCAATTTGTCAAGCTCTTCATTTGTCTGGTCCAGATCCAGCTGCATCGACTCTACCACGCCATCTTGTTTCAAAGTCTAAACATCAAGAAAATAATGTTACAAGAATACGTCAAACATATGTTAGAGGGAGAATGGAAGTTACATTCCACACGTAGAACGAGTATCTAAGGTAATCAATCCGTACCCAACTGTATAGTCACAAGATAACCATGTTATTCTTTAAATTGTTTTAGCATACAGGAATTTTACTGTATGTAATTTTTAGCAGCTAATGCCGTTATTTTGCTGACGTTTAAATGGGCCATGTCAAAAAGCCATAACATTTCTTCTCTTACTTTATTTTAATGAGTTACCTTTTCCTTCAGTGCAGCAACTTTTTCTGTTAGATCACTGATGACTGTTTTCTGCTCAGTGTTCTCCACTTCATAAACACTGCATTTCTTTAAGGCTTCGTTCAGCTTAGTATTAAAAGTAAAAGTCAATGTGATAGAAATATATAGAATTATATTAAAACTGTGATGTTAGAGTTATAATATTGAGTTTACATAACAGTGGAGTTTATACTTTGAAATTAATAAACGAGGATAACTTATCACCCCAATAAAACATAATTACTTTCACGCAAAGCTCTGTGTTGGGTCTAAGAAATCCTTACACTCAACTTAAAGCAAAGCAATTACATGAAGTGAACAAAACTGTGAAGAAACAGAGCAAAAACCTTCAGATACAGAAAACAGCAATATTGCTGCTGGGACACAAATAGAAAGTTATGGCTAATGCTTGCCAGTTCTAATAAATTAAATACTATTTAACTTACTTTTTGCTCAGTATGCACAAACTTTTCACCAAGCTCTTTGTTCAGAAGATCCCTTTCTTGAAGCAGTTTCCTCAAAGTTTCAATTTGTTCTAGTTTTTCTGTCGTGCTCAACAGTTTTTGTTCTTTTTCTCCAAGTGAAGTTTCAAGGAAGCTATTTCTGTCACTTAATCTAAGAAGAAAATACGTATTTAGATATTTTGAAAACAAAGCTTGCTTTAAGCTTTCTAGACTTATTAGCCCCAAACTCTGTTCCTAAAAGAATAATTAATTTTACACTTTCCATTTAAACTTCCAAGTACAAAAGTAACATTACTGCAAACAGAAGCAGGAATGAAGTAACTCTCTTTCAAATGTTTTAAGAGATTATATTTCTCATTAGAAGTTTAAGCTTAAAGCAAAGAAAGCTAATCCTGTACAGAGTTGTAAAGAACCTTTATTTTACCCTTTAAGCTGCTCATTCAAGCCAGAGATCAGAATTTGATGCTTTTCTGCATCTCGCATTTGTTGGTTGCGTAATTGGGTGAGTTGAGTTTGCAAACGTTCATTTTCATTCTGCAACAAAATAATAATGATGAAGAGGGTTATCACATACAAACACCCAGAATAGGATATGATAACTGGAGTCGTGAAAATCTGACTCTTCAGCAGATTTACATCCTACATGGTCAGAGAGACCGTTATTCTGGCAATTTAGCAGGTATCAGTGCAAAATACAACACTAATATCACAAGTTCAGATGTGATATTAGTTCAAATAGGTGCAACCCACCTTTCAGAAATACCTCCTTCAGCAATGCTATGATAGCATGAACTCAAGGATGATTGCTGTATCCCCAAAACAACACACACACTCATACTGTGTTAAGGCAGCTTACTTATCTTAACAGGGGAAGCTACTGCTTTGAAAAAATACTTTCCTCATTGGTTTGAAGACAGTACCAAACTTGCAAATTTTTTTTTGCCTATTTTTTTCAGGTTGAAGGAATGCAAAAACCTGCATATGGGGGATTGTGGAGAAAAGAAAAAGGAAGCAAGCTTCATTCACACAGCTTTTTTTTTTTTTAAACACAGTACAAATCTCCTACTCTAGCCAGATCCACTGCACCAATTCAAAAATAAAACCACAAAAAAAAAAATCTGACAACAGCAACCAAAACCAAAAGCAGAACACATATCCAGAATTAACAGCAAATAGGACAAACATGGCAAACTTGTCACCTCTAATGAAAATAAGCTAGCATTTTGGAGGAGGCAGAACACACCTGTACAGCCCTCAATAGCTGCCCTTCTTCATCTACACCAAACGTTACCTGTATTGAAAGGCTTTGTTACAAGATTCTCAAGTAATAATTAATGAGGTTGTCTTTCATCTTAAAAATCATTAATTCTTTTTTATATATGTGCAACTTAACAGATAAAGAACTATGAATAATGCACCAAGCCTGAAAGAGTTCGAGTAAGAGATCAGTTGTGTCATTTAGCAAAAATAAGGTTTACAAATTATCAAACATAGTAACTTATCAATCAGGAAATATTAAAAAAAAAAATTTCTGGTAAATATTTACTTTACTGTTCCTTTTGGTGCCTTCATTGAATAATTTTACAATATAAATATACATCAAATTAATATCTGGGGTTTAGATTGTATATATATAAATATTAAATTATTAATTTTATATATATATATATATATATTTACACAGTTTCTTCTTCTTCTATATATAAAAATAATAATACACACACACACTTATATAAAAGAATCTTGAGGGATGCAAGAAGAAGGAGGCTTACACCAGTAGTAACACAATCTAATTCTGGACCTTCTGACAAAGGCCCCCTACAAAGAATAATGAAAATCACGTTGCCTTTTACTATGTTTCTAAAACAAATAACAAAGCTTACTTCCAAACAAGTTTCTCTGTGTAATGACTTTTACTTTTGCTGAACAGAAGTGACAGGCTTCAACTTCAGAGCATAATATAGTACGTGTACACTCTCTGCCAACATAATTAGGAAGTATAAAGCAGGCTTTAGAGATTTTTGCTAGCTGCAAATTGACAGTTCTGTCTTACTGTAGGCTATGATTGTAAGAATATAAACAGAGAATAAAATGATTCTCTTATATCATCAGGTTTTACACAACTACAAAAGCTCACCTGAAGAGCCTCCATTCTACCTTGAAGCTGCAATCTATCTTCCAAATCCTGACAACGCTCTTCTAGAAAAAGAATTTGTTCCTGCAGTTGATTTCTTTCCAATTCCAACTCTTCAACCACACTCCGTAAACCTACTTAAGTCAAAGAAGAAAAATTATTTCAAGAAAGGTCTACTAAAATTCCTGAAGTCTAGAAATGGTTTCAGCTTTTTATTCACGATTCTCACCAGTGTTGGGCACAATCAGATCTCAACCATTACCAGTGGAAATGCTTGAGGCCCTGCGTTTCCAAAAATTAGATGGCAAAAGTACTCTTAACTGTTGAAAAACCAAAGTAAAGTTGCATAGCTCAAGAACCCAGAGAACCTGGCAGAAATATTCTAAACAGTACTGTGACTCAATCAACAGCATGGCTCATGTTGCTTTAATCACAAGTTACTTGCAGGATCAGATCTTAAGCAATTATTAATAAACAAAGTAAACTGGTCTGTATCAAAATTTGCAAGTGAGCCTATTCCACTTTAACAGTAAGATATATTTGCAGCCTTTACCACCGATATAAACACATCTGCATTAAAAAAAATAAGAATTTGATTTTTAAATTAAAATTGCATACAGCGATGGAATGCAATTCTGTTTTGCAACGTAACTGTTATATAGATTGGAAACACGTTCACAGGAACAAGACTCGTAACTTAAAAAACACATGATCTTGCCACATAGGATATTTCACAGGCACTAAGGCTCAACCAATTCCAGTGTTTAGTCATATTTATATTCTACTTCTGAACCAAAACTAGGCAGTTCATCTAGCACGCACATGCTTTAAAATGAAAAGGAAGAAAACACAAGCCAAAAAAATTCAACAAAGATTAGAATACACCACAAATGGGTTGTTAGTTGAATTTGAAAACAAAAATAGACACAAAATACAGATGCTGTGCATGCTTTAATAAACTGTCTAGTCGCTATCACACCTGCATTAGGTGAAGTGTACTCTGGCCACCAACCTCCCATATTTTCTCCTTCAGCTGAATCAGTGCTATCCAAGGTGACGTTCAGTTCTTGAAAGCATTGTTTTCTATCAAAGTTGTATTCTTCCTATACACAAAACATGAGAATGAAGTTTAATTTAAAGAAGAAAGGAAGCAAGGGTAAAATACACGTTCTGTTATTAAAAGCGTAGTTTCAATTAAAAGTCCTAAAACTCAGCAAGTGATTCAGGTGCCTAAATGTAAGTATATGGGATCGCTGCGGACACTAGAGTAACCTGCCCAGCTTCCAACCATTATTTCCAGAAAAGCAGAGTCTCCCACAGGTTTTGTATGGTATCTGCCAGGCCTTTGAAGATACCCTCAGGCATCTGAAAGGCCAATGGATACCTATGTTTGACTGGTCCGCTGATTTCTACAGTTAATAGGGTTCTCTGCATCCCAGGGTAAAGTATCGGAGTTAACTAAAAATAAAATATTCTTCCAATGGTATGTTAATGTGACAATGACATCCTAATTCTTCTTACAAAAGATTATCATTTTTTCGTGCAAGTTACAGCACCGACTACCTAGAAGTACACCTGAATGAACTGACACTACTTACTAATTATTCAGTAAAGCCCACCAACAAAGAGGTTTGTAAAGACTGTATCTAAACCAAAAACGGCCTTAACATATTAAGCATGCACATAGCTTCAAGCATGTGAATTACTCCGAAGGGAAGCTCATTATCTTTCAGTGTAAAATTAAGTAGACTCATTACTCAAGGAATAGAGAGGTGTGATGCCATCGGAATTTCTCATCTGCTGGCTACATACACGATCATTAAATTTACCAAAGTTTTCAGTTACGTAACTAATCTAAGTTCTTAAGCCCGTAATGTTTTTAAGTGAAAAGCACCATATAAATAATAGTACTTTCCGTATTTTTATTAACATACAGGTAGAAATAAACTCTCCTCTCTTTTAACCCACCTGAACCTTCCTGCTGGTCTGATTGCTTTTTCTTCTTGCCTGCTGCAGCCTGCCCATTCCTTGAACTGTGGTCAGTTCCTCCTCCAGCTCCTGTTGCCCTGAGACTATGGCTGGATCAGAGCAGCCAGGAAAGAACCAGTCATCCTCAATCAGTTTTGTGCCACAGGAAAGCAATTACATTTCTATCAGACACTACTACATGACAAGAGACCAGGGACAGGCTAAAGTCTCTATGAATGACTGACAGGAACAAGATTAAAGCAGCAATCCATTACGTTCACCTTGTGATTTCCCTCCAACATTACTATGTAGAACATAAGAATAAAGTCTGCATATCTCACTAAGAAGAAGCAAACTGAAGTCTAACTTTACTTCTTCATCAGCTCTAAATGAAGACTTTATACAGGCGACTAGAAAGGGTGAGGTTATGCTGATACTAAAAAAAAAGCCAACCAATTAAAATGCCAAATTACATCTCATTTCAATTTACCAGGTTAAAATATGCCTAATTGGTATGACAAAGGCATCAGCTAAACAGCTGTGGTTTTTATAATCTGAACAATCACATTCATTTTTAGGGAAATGACATGTGTCCCCTTCAACTTTAATTTTAGTATGAGCTACAAAGCCAGATAATTTGAGGAAGTCACAAGCATGTGTTACACTGCAAACTGGCATCAAACCATCTTATCATAAATTAATAATACCATTCTTTTTAAAACAAATACAGAATCACTTGTAAATAAAACACACCGAATAAATTCAGAATATGAAAGCTTAGGTATGCATCCTGTTCATGGTTAGAAATTATTTTTCATTTAAAGTACATTCCCATCTGTTTTGTGGTATGACAAAACATGTTTGGGGTAACAGATTAGGAAATAGATGTTTCATGCAAAGCAGACAAAACAGAGCAGCCAGTGAAAAGAAATGAAAGTAAAGGTGGCTCCATACTTTAACTGAAAATTAGATTAATTAGATAATTACAAATGTAGCTTTCAATTGAACCACATCACTCCACAGCTGTCCTCACAGTATGCAAAATTCAGAGAACTTATGTCGATGCATCTGTGAGGTAAACACCAGAAAGTATTAGGAGATTCAGCCCTACTGGGAATACTCAGCTTTCATCTGAGTTGTCCAAGGATTACTTGTACCACAAATTTCATTAACACACAATTGTGTAACACCTACTAGATTTAAGTTCTTCCTGTAAGAGTTCAAAATTACATACTTAACATGTTGTCAGAACAGATTAGAGGAAAAAAGTTAAAGAAAAAAAATTAATGACCCTTTTATAGTAGGACTGCTAAATTGGATTGTACTTCTGGTTTTAATTACACTTTGGCTTCTGGCACTGCCACTTTATCAGCATTCATTTTACACACCTTTGTTTATTTTCAAGTATAGATTCTACAATTTTTTTTTTTTTTTTTTTTTATCATTATACATACTTCTTCAAAGCCGTAAAAATAAATGCCAAATTTTGGTCACATGCCTTAAACCTCTGTTTACAAGAACTGTCATTGAAGTCACGATTCAAGGAGCAAGCATTATTCCAGATAAGAACTTAACCCCTTCTTTGGAGGGGGAAAAAAAAAATTTTAAAAAAAAAATCAATTTCTTGGAAGTTCAACTTGAGGTAATCTGGTTTTAAGTATAATCAGAATGAATAACACACTGTCCTTTAGGAACCCAAAATATTTAGGCTCCTAAGTATTGGATAACGAAAAAAAGAATGAAATTACCATTGTCACATGAAAAATAAAAGTACAGAAATCAGAGCTTTAGAACGATTTAGAACACTTAGGCAAGTGTTAAAACACTTTCAGTTAAATTCAGCATCGCTTTAACAACAATTAGGAAGTAAATGCATTTTCTCGTGTATTACAGCAGCTTATGGAGCTTTTCATTCGCAGTTATATCT